>NC_069004.1:1732127-1735516 GCF_001194135.2 Octopus bimaculoides
ATATATATATATATATATATATATATATATATACATGCACACACACACACACACACACACATAAGAAATTAAATGAATGACAAGGGAATAAAAAAACTATTTCATAAACCTCATTAGCTTACAGCTGTTTCTGCAACAAGATGCAGTGCACCCACATTTGGGTACTTGTGTATCAGCCTTATAATATCATCGAAGCTTCAAAAACAAAGTGCAGTTCATAAATCCTGAGGGAAAATCAATGCATTAGTCCCTATAGTATTTATTTATTTATTCACAGCAAACCACAACATCGACAGAGCAGAATTCGGTCCCTAGACCCGTGAGACACCCAGGCAAATCATTGCGCTGGGCCCTATAGTGTTTATTTATTAACAACAAACCATAGCATACATAGATCAGAATTGGGTCCCCTAGACTCGTGAGGCCCCCGGACAGCTACTCAGTGTGCCCATGCCTTAAGATGACACTGACTTCACGAACGTCATCTGATAGTTCTGTAAGACAGAGCTGAATTTCTTCGTCGAGGGTTTCAAGCCCCACTCGAACGTCTCAAATGCCACTGGCTGGAAAATGTAGCTTACCAGGGAATTACTGTATCTTGGAGTCTTATTCCGTTCAGTAGTCTACACCACTGTCGTTGCTGCAACATTTAAAGACGTGTGACGGAGCGAAAGAGAGAGAAACAGAGACACTCTTTTCAACGCTTTTGCTACCATATTTTTATTGAAATACATTGCCCCTATTTCAATTAAGCTATTTCAATTAAGCTATTTCAATTAAGCTATTTCAATTAAGCTTGAAAATAATGAAGAATACAATAAAATAACTTTCTCGTTATTAATCTGGTGTTTGGAGCAAATTAACATGAAATTTTGTTGGAATATATTAATTTACATCACTTTAAATCGGGGATTTTCAACCGGGCTCCATAATAAGATTTTGGGTGTCCACAGATGCAATATAGTAAATTGGGGGTCCATGGTAATTTCCCAAGGACCATGAAAAAATTGTGCTTCAACCCAGTAAAGTTTATGTACAATAAATTGGTTATACGTCCTCAATACATAAAATATTTTCACAATTTTTATACACTTCCTAATAGTGTTTAACTATAGCAATAACATCCAATGTTTATGGGGTCCACCAAGGTAAAATAAAGGGGACCAAAAGAAAAAATGGTTGAGACACCCCGCTTTAGATCAAGAACTTTGTGTCATAGAACCAGGAGCAGTCTCAGGTAGGTTGGTATCAAAAGGTTTAAGGGTCCCACCTCTAGTGCAAGAGTGAAGGGTGAGTTCATTGCAGTAGCATAGCTGGAGGGGACAGGGGCGATGGAAAGGAGCGCTCAGCTCCCGAGCCACGCTTTTATGACCGTGGTACTTTTGGACCTGCTATATACGCATTGATAGGCATTTGTAGAGTGGGAAGAGGTACAGGGGCTACACCGGGAACACACACACTTGTTACATCACTGTCCTCTAATCCCTGAACAATTAGGTTCATTTTTGTATTGAGAGAATATTTAACCTGGCTGGGGTTCGCTCGTTTACTTAATCAAGTCTATTGTAGCGTTACGGCGAGCAAAGTAAGTGCTTAGCTTTATAAACGATAATAATTCTTCATTAATGTTTTAAGATGTGTTTTTATTACAAGTAAAAGCTCTGTCAATAGGAGGGAGTGTGCCTTGAGAAAAAATACGAATACAAGGCGTTCTTATTTCCGCTGTCATCTCAAACACTGGGTGCTTACAAAAGAGATTGATGTTTTTTTTCTTTTACTTTTTTCCTTGTATCAAGAAAGTCGGTGGAAATCTAACGATATTATATTCTTTGTTTGAGAAATATAACCATAAATCCGACTTATATATGTGTGTGCGTGCGTGCGTGCGTGCGTGTGTGCGTGTGTGTGTGCGTGCGTGCGTGCGTGTGCGTGTGTGTGTGTGTGTGTGTGTGTGTGTGTGTGTGTGTGTGTGTGTGTGTGTGTGTGTGTGTGTGTGTGTGTGTGTACATATAGTATGCATCTAATGTGTACCCGTCAAGTCAGTCTCTTGCTACTCTGAGTTTCGCCTGTGGCTGCACAGGTTCTTCAGGTAAATTACGACTGAAGAAAATTACGGAATTTGCACCACACGCACACACATACACACACACACATACACTCACATTAGATAGATAGATAGAGAGATAGATAGATAGATAGATAGATAGATAGATAGATAGATAGATAGATAGATAGATAGATAGACAAGTATCTCAAAAATATAGAGATATCATCATTTTTGAAAGATTATTTCTAGAAGCAAAATAGTTGACATTCGATGCATTTAAATGTCTAATTTATCTTTTAATAGACATGCCTTGTACAGCTATTAATTATTTTTACCTGTTTGGAAATCATGCTTCATGAGCAGTGTCCGCACAGATAAACATGTGTAGTGTGTCTATTTACATTTGAGCTATCTGTGTACATATATATATATATATATATATATATAATTATATACATATATATATATATATATATATATATATATATATATATATATATATATATATATATATATATATATATATATATACATATATATATATATTATATCTATAATATAATTATAGATATAATATATATGTATATATATTATAGATAGATATATATCACACGCATACATCACATACATACGTGTGTGTTTACAGGCTGTCCATGGCAGCGACCTCTGATACTTCTTTGCCCCTGTAGAAAGGCTTTCCATGCCAGCCCAGGTCCTCCACGATTCCAAATGACGTAAACATGCAAATTCGTAGCGTGGCAGCGAGGTTAAGAACTATGCCTCACAACCCCGTGATTTTGGGTTCAGTCCCCACTCAGCGATATTTATTTGTTTGTTTTTTTAATTGTTTTTGCTACGCATACCTGACGTCTAACTTCTCTTCTAGCGACTTGGTATTGTTTTTTGTTGTCCACTTTAAATATTTCTATATTTGTCTCTAAGCTTTTATATTGCTTTCAACGATGCTATTTCATCACAATATCACCTTGCACCTGGCTGGAACCTTTCCCTGCAACCACAAATCTGTCTTGTAGAAACTTTCAGTTGTTCTCTTCGGTCCAGTGCACCAATTCGTACATCATCAAATCTACAATTGGTCCAGAGCTCTTTCAGCTTCGCTTGCTTTGTTCCAAGACAAGACAGAAGAGGATTCATACAATTCTGGCCAACGACCACACTCTACACACTTTACTTCCAAATTCTGCTATAAACAATGAAAGCAAGTGAAAACATTATAACTTGGTGTACATACACGACAGAGTTCAAGGTCACTGGTTTTAATTGCTTAATATCAATTTCTACCCTTATTATTTAATTTATATATATATATATATATATATAT
>NC_069004.1:1736072-1736726 GCF_001194135.2 Octopus bimaculoides
TGTGTGTGTGTGTGTGTGTGTGTGTGTGTGTGTGTGTCTTTACGTCTGTGTTTGTCCCCCTCCACTATCATCGCTTGACAACCGATGTTGAAGAGTGTAGGCTCGAAACGTAAAAGACTTTTTCATTTTCCTGAGCGTCAAACTAATATACCTGCTTGTTGTTCATAAACCTGTCTTCGTCTTTCGTTTTTCTATAAATCTCAACTAAACACACATACATACATACATACATACATACATACATACATACATACATACATGAGCCTCTGCTTATTCAGGGGTTATCTGGGGTCCAGACAACAATCACAGAGTGTTTAATAAAGGGGAGTGGAAGAAGAGGACCAGTAATTAGATGTGAGAGGATTATAACAACAGTGATTAGAGAAAGTGTAACATGAGACGGAATTTATAGTAGGTTAATGAATTGATACATGTTTTTGCAACAGGCAAAAATAAAAATACATTTAAAAGATAAAATGTGGGAAAAAACAATCATGTGAAATCCGGCAGATATTGGTAATCGTCATACAATAGAATAATTAACCCTGAGAAATGTTTTTAATTAACATCAAAATGGATATTTCACCATGTAAAATACATGGGAATATTTTCATGCAATTGGTTTTTTTTTAATCATCTTCACCACCACTATTA
>NC_069004.1:1737419-1740307 GCF_001194135.2 Octopus bimaculoides
ATATATATATATATATATAAAAGGAAAATAAGACAAGGTAGAAAATGCTCAAATAATTTTATCATGAAGTACATTTTAGTACCAGTTTCTGTCTTTTTAGACTTTTTCAACTAAGAGTAAAATTTTTTAAAAACAGACAGACTGTCTGAAAACTATAGAAATATTTACCTATTCAAAGACTATGGAAATATCTACAAAACGTTTCACTTAATTTTTTTCTCCAATTTAATCGTTTTTCTTATGTATGTATATGTGTGTGTATGTACATATGCATTTATATATATACAACAATCTGTGAAGCAGTCGATCAGGAAATTCTCTCCCTTTTTTCCCATACAGCCAATAGCAGAGAGAGAATGTTTTTTCTGATTCTCATTTAACCACATGAAGTTTGATGTGTGTGAGTGTGTGCATGTGCGTGTGTATGTGTGTGTGTGTGTGCATGCATGCGCGCACACACACACACACACATACACACAATATTGTCTATCTCTCAAGGTTGCACTATGTAAATAACTAAACTGTATATTTTCACTCCTACAGAAATGCAATTTGTGACCTTGATATGCAGTCCACCTTTTAGTCTCTTGAAGGGTAGTCAGAACCCTTCCACAACAGTTAACATGGAACAGTTATAATAATTTTTCATTTTTCCATTCCAGCTCCACCTTGTACCGGTGATTGCTTTGTATCCATTGGCCATCCGGTTCAACAGCCTCACGATGCCAGCTGACAACCACAACTTCTGTTCTTGGCCATTCAACCGAACTTTCCATGTGGAAATAAAGCATACGTTTAGCAAGTAAGAAAAATATTTTTGTCTGCATCTATATATTTTCTTAGTTCACTTTGAATTTAGCAAATTTTGGATTACTTTGAAAACATATTTACATGTATTTTTGAAAATCTTAATTTCAATGATGTTTTCTATATCTAAATAAGTTGACATAATAAAACAATTGTCAGTTTTGTAAGGTGAATTTCACAATCAAAGATATAACTTTCTCTATCTATTTTTGTCATACATATATATATACCTACAAGTAAGCACATACATATATATATATATATATATATATAAGTCAGTAAATAGTGGGGTTGTGTTAACCGCACGTGGAGAAATAATAGAAAAATGAAAAATAGTAATAAGGCAGAATGCTAAACTGAAAGCATATTTTAATATATATATTTATATATATATATATATACTTTCAAGTAAGCATGACTTACACATAAGTGTGCCTTTTACATAAATGCAACTTGTACACGAATGTGACTTATACATGAACGTGACCCGATGTCATTTTGTCCAACATCTTTTTGTCCAATTTTAAATAAAAACTCTTTAGAAAACAAGGAGAACATCCAAATCAAAGAATCGTTGGGGATTTTAGAGATTGTATTTGTCGTTGGATAAAAAAAATCATCAGACAAAAGGACATCGGACCAAAAGACATTTGACAAAGTGAGGTCAGATGAAAAGACATAGCACTACACATGAGTGCAACATACAGATGAGTGTGACTTACATGAGTGTGTTATTTATGCATGAGTAAATGCAGTAGTTTGTTCTGTGTGTGTGGACGTTAAATGATGATGATGATAAGGTACAATTGAAAACCAATGCTTTACAGTTTGGGACATTTTGGAATTTCCTCGAAGTGAGCCATGTTGATGACTCTCAAACATTGCAGATTCGCTGCCATAACAGAAAATGAATTACTCAAATAATGGTGTTCTAATTTTCAGGAGCCTCACACAGAGTTCTTGTGAAGAGATTTCGGAAGCAAAATGTAATGAGACAACAATTACATTTAATTCAAAATTCATTACAAGCAAAGATATCGGGTCGGTTCCATTGGAAGTAAGTGCAAGTTTTTATTTTCAGTTTTATAAAATCCAAGATATAAAAAAAAGCTGGTGAGGTGACACTGGTTGAACCTTTCAAATTGTGACCAGTCCCTTGTAGAATTCTCTGAGCCACTCCTAGGGCTGGATTAAGACTCATAGAGGCCCTAAGCCCTTAAAACATTTACAGCCATTATCATTATCTCATAAGGGTTAAAAGTTGGGGGCAATAGAAAGTATCCAAGTGCTTAAGGTGAGTGTTTGGGCTTCAAAAAAAAAGAAAAAAGAAAAGAACAGAAAAATTTATAGGAAATGCTGGTTTAAATCATAATTATAATTTTATTTCTGTCTTCAATCTTAATTATATTCTTAAGTTTAATTATCTTCTCTCTTTTATTAACTATAATTATCTCCTTATTTTAGTCTTCATTATTAAATATTCTATTATTTGTGCCTTCAATCTTAATTATTTCTTTATCTCAATCTTCAATTTTCAAAAAATAACAAAGGATTATTAAAATAATTTAGTCATTATTGAAATAATTTTGTCACTATTAAAGCTGGTGTTTAAAACCTAAATCAACATGGAATTTTTATAAAAGGTTTTGATTTAAATCACTTTAAGCAGGTAGCACAGAACCAGAGATAGCCTCAGGTGTGTTTGGTGTAAGAAGAGTTAATTATCTCTTTTCTTCTGACTTTTGGTATCAATTATTCTATTATTTCTGTCTTTGATTCTCTTCTGATTTCTCTCTTTGATCTTCACTTTTGTCTCTCATCTCAATTTTTCCCTTGGTTTGTTCTCATCTTCTTTCTCTTCAATTTTTCCTTATTTCTGATATTTCCAGTCTATGGTGTTATTAACCATTCAACTGAAGAATAGAGCATCACCTTCTTCTGTGACTTCCAGACTGGCATTTAAACTACAGGAATCCATGGAAACTAACAATAATTATGAGTTGCAGGAACTGAACCATGAATCCAGGTGAGTAAACATTTGTTTACTGCAGGAAGATTTAATATCTTTTTTACATATATAT
>NC_069004.1:1740739-1741853 GCF_001194135.2 Octopus bimaculoides
TATATATATATGTATATATATATATATATGTATATATATATATATATACATAGGCACAGGTGTGGCTGTGTGGTAAGAGGCTTGCTTCCTACTTCATGGTTCCGTGTTCAGTCCTACTGCATGGCACGCTGGGCAAATGTCTTCTTGTGATGATGGTGATGATGATGATGATGTATTTCTTTTCTATTTCCAGTGTGTCGATCCACTTCTTACAATTATGGAAAGATTCTTCATCCACCAAAAATGACAACAATGCCTTAGAAAAGGAAACCGATGCTTGTCCCCAAAATACGGAAGATGACTTCAAGACAACTGTCCATGGAGATTTATTTTCTTATTCAGAAGAAGCCATTATGAAAATAATAGACGAAAGTGACCAAAGAGCTAGAATTCCTGATTCTTCTTCAAATAAAAATGATACTCAGAAGAAACTTTCAGAAATAAATTGGTCGTCTGTAGAGAAAGAAAATATCAACAAAGAACATTTGTTGAAGAATTCCCAGTCAGGGAGTAAAAATGGCAGCGGAGAGTCCGAAGATAATGTGAAGAGTTCTTCCTCTTTTAACATCTCAACTACAAACGAGATGCAAATTCTAGACATGTCAGAGCCACCACAAAACATTTCAGCAATCACAGAGTCACCCTCACCACCATCAGTACCACGACCCTCACCTTCAGCACCAACAGCAGCTCCGTCAACATCATACACGTCAGAGAGAAAAATGTCATTAGCTGATATAGTTTTCCCTACAGCTAATAAATCAGCATCGTCTCCACTTCATCCCTCTACCCCAGTCACATCAAACTCACCATTTCAGTCTGTACAACCCTCGGCATCCACCTCACAGCCACAAGAAACGTCTTCTAAAAGCCTGACATCGCAGCTGCTCACTCACGAAGCTGTGTTCATTAATGTGTCAACAGTTTTTGCCAACAAGCACACGTCAGAGTCTGCTGGAGACCTTCCTGTAACTAAGGCACCATCGGCATCAACGCCAGCAACAACAACACCGACTACAACAACAACACCGACTACAACAACACTGACTACAACAGCACCAACAACAACAGCACCAACAACAACACCGACTACAACACCAACACCAACAACAAC
>NC_069004.1:1741963-1745016 GCF_001194135.2 Octopus bimaculoides
CGACTACAACAACAACACCGACTACAACAACACTGACTACAACAGCACCAACAACAACAGCACCGACTACAACAGTACCAACAACAACAACACCGACTACAACAACACTGACTACAACAACAACACCGACTACAACAACACTGACTACAACAGCACCAACAACAACAGCACCAACAACAACACCGACTACAACACCAACACCAACAACAACACCAACAACAGAATCAACACCAACAACAACAACAACACCAACAACAACACCAACAACAACAACAACAACAACAACACCAACATCAGAGAGTACAACAGACTCAACTACTGAACATCTCACAACCACAGCAAATATCCATCCAACTACTACCACTACTACCACTACTACTACTACTACTACTACTAGCTCTGCAACAACATCAGCAGCAGCAGAGACAACAATGCCAACAACAGATAATGATGGCTTATCGATGACTTCGATGCCAGACAATACAGACAACCCACAGGTGGACACCACAGCAGACCCACAGGGGAACAATGCAAATAATATGGAGATGAACAGTACAGACGCTTCGCTGGTGAACAGTACTGATGCTTCACTGGTGAACAGTACTGATGCTTCACTGGTGAACAGTACTGATGCTTCACTGGTGAACAGCACAGCAATAAGTGAAGCAATGACCATGACAGAAAAAATTGGAAAGGAAAGCTCTGATGTTGTACTCTGGCCGGTCGCAGTAGGTCTTGTGATTGGAATTCCTTCGCTTATTATCTTTTCAATTGCTTTTTGCATCATAATGAAGCAAAGGTGAGCATCATCGTACCATTTTGTCACTTCAGAAGTAGGGGTGGAGTAAGAAGTGGGGTGGGGGGATTTGGGTGGGGTTAAGAGAAAGATAACGGGGACACAGTGACTTCCATAGCAAAGAAGACTTTTCCCAATTGTGGTTAAGACTGACCAGGAGTTGAATAGTTGAATATATATATATATATATTAATAATAATAATAATATGACAACAAAAGAATGAAAGAGACCTCGATATTATGTAAATAGAAGAATTTATCTATAAATATAATACGTGACAATTAGCTGGTTGTCATAATAAAACTCAGAGTTTCGGATGCTGGGGCTGAAGTCTGTTCTAGCATCTCATCAGTTAAGACAAACAAAAAAACACTATGAAAAAAAAAAACCCGGTGAATAAAGGGAAATTACTCCAATAGGCATAGGGAAAGTAAAACTTTGTTCATAGAATCTGCATATGCACACATGTACATGTATACATACATGTACGCACTCACACACACATATGTGTGTGTATATATCTATATATATAGCTAGCGAATATGACCCTGTGTCAGTATAAAAGAAGTAAGAAGCAGGAAAGAGTTTAGTGAGTAATCACAACTGTAATTAAACACGCTGTAATTAAACAGTAATCACAGCTGTAATTAAACTGCATCTGGCTGGTTAGACTTATTTATTATTATTGATATTAAAAGCTAGAGTGAGGCAGTGAGCTGCTGGCGGAATCGTTAGCCAAGCGGAATGTTTTCTGGCATTTCTTCCGTCTTTACGTTCTGAGTTCAAATTCTGCAGAGGTTGACTTTGCCTGTCATCCTCTCAGGGTCGATAAAACAAGTACCAGTTGAGTACTGGGGGGGGTCGATGTAATTGACTTATTGCCTCCCCTAAAATTGCTGACCTGGTGCCAAACTACCCCTTTCACCTTTCCAGGGTCAATAAAATACCCCAAATTTCAGTCCTTGTGCCCACAGCAGAAAGGATTATTATTATTATTATTATTATTTTATGTTTGACTTTTGTTTTGCATTTGTACAAGTTGGATCCAAGTCTCACCCAGAGACCTCAAGAGACAACAAGTTAGAAGTTCATGTAGGTGTTATGCCTAGGGTACCATATATTTGGATTTGTACAGTTTTGTTCAAGTGAATGTTTAAGAAACCATAAGAAAATTATGTTTGCTTTAAAATTTGAGATCACATAGACAGTATTTTACGTAGGATATGGGCAGTTCCCATGAGCACTATCTTTTGATTATTATTATTCAGAAGCTATTACATACTAATTAAATTTGCTGGGATTTTATTCTGAGGTTTAGTTATGCCAAGAATCTTCCTCCATAGAATTCTTGAGGGGAAACAGGGAGACACTTGTCTGCAGGTCAACAAGGTCTCCATTTTAATATCACATTCAGCCCCTTAGGTAGCAGCCTGGGTATTGTACCAGGTGAACCATTTCTACAGCAACAAGCTGTTTTACATTTATGTCCCCACAATTTCTTCCTGGTCCTAATTTTCCACAATTTTCTCAATTTCTTTGATGCTCAATCTACTGTCATATACTATCACAAAGTCTATGATCTCACACTATTTTGTTTTGTTTTTATTATTATTATTGTTGTTGTTGCTGTGGTTGTTATTAATTTTGATTTTAATATTTTTTTTTTAAATATTAAGACAGAAAGCTGGCAAGACCCTTGACATGTCGGACAAAATGCTTAGCGGCATTCCATCCGTCTTTGCATTCTAAGTTCAAATGTTGCCAGTGCTGACACTTTGGTTTTCATCCAATCGGAGTCAATGAAATAAGTACCAGTTATACACTGGTGATCAACGTAATCAACTGACCCCCCTTCAACGAAATTGTTGATCTTGTGTCAAAATTTGAAAGCAATATTTTTTTCACTATTATTATTAATGTTATTTATGAGGTCAACTTTGCCTTTCATCCTTTCGGGGTCGATTAAATAAGTACCAGTTACACACTGGGGTCAATGTAATCGACTTGATCCTTTCCCCCAAATGTCAGGCCTTGTGCTTCCAGTAGAAAGGATTATTCATGTTATTTATATTACTATTATTATCATTATTATTATTATTCATACAGCAGGTGTGAAAGAGGAGGAGGATTTTAAAGATGAGACCCCTCACTGTATATAACCTTTGACATGTTGTACAAGATCAAAATGTTTTCATATTTAAATGTTTCTTTATTCATATATATATATATATATATATATATATATATATATATATA
>NC_069004.1:1746047-1749660 GCF_001194135.2 Octopus bimaculoides
ATATATATATATATATATATATATATATACACACACATATATATGTATGTATGTATGTATGCATGTATGTATACATATGCATGTGTGTGTGTATATGTAGAAATGCTTTTTCTTTTTGTTGAGTTGCTTGTTTGTTTCTTTGTTTCTTTGTTCAGCTTGCACATTATTTTTTTGCAACACAAAAAGTGAGACACCGGTCATGTGCACCAATGCAGCACCAACACCACCTGCACAGCAGCAATATTTTCACTGTTTTGTTATCATCATTATCCCTCATTATCACCATCAGCAGCAGCAGTACAGCAGCAACAGCGGCAGCAGCACTATCATCACCATTCTTCAAATTGAAGAAGAAGTAAACTAAATCAAATGCTTTATTTGCAGGACCTCACCTAACCCCATACAATTTCTGTGTAGAGATACAGATCAGTTTTGTCTTTCATCACACCAGGTTCACTAAAATACAATACTTATGATTTAAAAAAATATTATTATTATTATTATTATTATTATTATTCCAGCTATTACAATGTTTACCAGGTTAGCAGCTGCCATAAATATTTTGTCTTTCCCATTGCTTATTGCTTATTCTCATCTTTTCTGTCTGCAGGCATATTGATCCTAGACAATTCTTTTTCTCTGCATTTGGAGATGAAGCCTCATCAATCAGATAGGAACCTGGCCAAACTCTCGTGGCTGAACTATAAGACCAAACTGAGTTCCATTTAAAATATTGCACCATGCAAACTATATTGGTTTCATTCCAATTTTATATGTAGCAGGATGGACACACACACACATACAGACATATATATATATATATATATGTCTGTATGCATGTATGTACATATATATATATATATATATATATATATATATATATATATATATATATATATATATATATATATATATATATATATATGAAGCTCCCTTTCTTTCTATGATATATATGGAAGGAGAAAGGGGAAAAATGCTTCATCCATTTTATTGTTGACACCAATTTGTTCACAACTCTTTTGTTTTGCACATGCAGTCATATATGGAGCAGTACACACGTGTGTATGTGTGTTTGTGTGTGTCCAAGATACCATGGGTTACCAACAAATCCTAAATTCATTCTATAACCCAAATACAAAGCTGTGATAAATAAATGAATTTCTGCCTGTCTATGAAAAGTATTTTCAAAAAAATCGAGATCTCAGAATTTGTACCAAATCTTTTGAGCTGCTAATCTGCCATCACAGCAGCTGACAGTTTGCCTATGAAAAAGTCATCTACCAAAACAATCATGTCTTTATGCTTTAAACGAAAAAGCCTGACTGATAATTAACTAAATTTTTGTATTTTTATAATTTCAAATTGTTTGTACCGATTCCACTTAAATGAAGTGTTGACGGAATTTGATAAAACAGAACAAGTGCAAGAAAACTATCAATGCCCAGACCTATGTAAGGGCTGGGATTTGAGCTTTTTCTGCCTTGTTTTGGGTCTCTGCAACCTCACAAAACATAGGCAAACTGATTTGGCAAGTGTTAAGTGCTTTGGGCATAAACACAGTTCAATGCTTCTAATGAGATTTGAACCATTAACTAGTTGGTCTAACTTTACTGGTTTGGACAACAGTGACCATTTTTTACACTGGCAACAATAATTATAAAAATAATGAAGAACAACAGCTGTGATAATTATTTAAGATAAAATCGAAGAAATTTTGAAATATACCAAACAAACAAAATTTTAATATCTGCGATGAAATAAACAAGAGAGATTCCTGGTGATGGAAAGATTTACACATAAAAATTTTTTATTGTTTGAACATTTAAAAAAAAGACGTTTTTTCTCCATTTTCTCAATTATTTTATTGTTTTTACTCATTTGGTAGCAAGAGTGACAGTTTCGATGCCATATCTTAGATGGATCTGTTCGTTAGTTGTCATTTTAATTACACAACCAATGAATGACATTCTCACATTTTCCATTTTTTATAAATTTTTAGCTTTTTAACAAAATTTTAAAATATTATTGCAACTAAATTTATGTCTGAATATCCAGGTTGCTGACTATCCTAATAATGTCCCATTTTATTGAAAGTAATATTGGTTAGTGACCATTACTGAACTTGATCGTCACATCCTAGTGACCTGTTCTTCTGGAGCAGCATTTCTTGTGAATGAGAAGTCTTTTGCAAAATGATAGCATCTGTTGCAAAGGATTCTGTGTCTGCAGTGAAGGTTCTTTCCTGCACACATGCTTTGATGCAACATCTGTTGGGTTCTGTTGTCCTACCCTGATATGCTGATGCAAGATTCTTTTCTACTTTGCTGATGGGTTAGAGATGTGGTCAGCCACTGTGTAACAGGTTTGGCCCAAGCTGTGTGATGTCCGAGGAGCAAAGTGTGAGACATGCTGGAGAGATCAACAGGGATCAGAATTTCAATGTTGATCACTTTATCTTGCCAGGATACTCCCAGAACACAGCAGAGATCTTTCGTGGATGGTATTGAGTTTTCTCTCCTGCCTGGCACAGGTTAGACAAGTTTCATTGTCATACTGCTGTACACAAACAAAAGAGCCAATGTATGCTGCTATCTTGACCAGAACTGTTAGCTTGTTCATTTACTCCAAATCCCTTTTAATGTTAGAAGAGATTCTTAGCAAAAGTCAATCCAAGATGGAAAATATCCAGTTCGTAGTTGTCAGTTGTGATGACTGATAGAGCCTCACTGTTTCTGTTGCTCTCTTTGAGATATCCTTCACTGTGATTCTGGAGCATGCCTTTCACAGGGCAACAGAAGGAATCTCAACCCTCACACCAGACTTTACAATTTCACCCACTTCAGAGCAAAAAAAAAAAAGGAAGTCAGCAATACTCTCATGCCATTCACCACTGATGCAGTATTTGCAAGAACTTTCAGACACAAAAGAATCCCTTTTCACTGGGTTAGTAAAACTTTGGACCGAGCATCAACCTGGAGGAAAGTTGCTATATACAAAAATGTAATATGACTGTTGCTCATGTTTGTTAATACCGAAAAGCACAAAATCTGCACTGTTCTGACAAGCCATCATCATGTTGCTGTGATACACACATGCTTGCTATATTTGTTGCACAGCTATAAATGCACTTCAATTACAACTGCACCCTTGTAATTACTGCAAATGTTCACTGCATCAATTTTTTTTTTTTAATGTATGTTTGAGCTCATTATGTTAAATAATTTCTGATTTCTTTTTTTATTTAATCAGCAATTAGTTGAGGGTTAACGACTAGTTTCATCAGTAACTGCTTAAAGGTAAGAGTAGATATTCTTCTCTACCACCATGTTTGAAACTATAAATTCTTCAACTCCAGCAAAATTCCTGGTCTTCCAAAAACTATGAGATCTTTGAACCACAACATGCAGTCCTAAAAATTTGAGTTCTTGCTAAACTTCAGATTTTGGGGTGGGGTCTTGTTTTCGTCTTAATCTCATATGACAATCATGATTTGTTAGAACAGATTTTTTTTTTCCCAGGCAATACTAGAAAACAAATTTAGTAACTGAAGATTAAAATGGACAAGTTTTTTCTGTCCAAATGTGTCTCGTCAGAAAAAGCCTTCAGAACTCAG
>NC_069004.1:1749670-1751493 GCF_001194135.2 Octopus bimaculoides
TTTTTTTTTTTTTTTTGTTAAGCTTGTTGCAATAATTGCTTGAATCCACCAAGGTGGAGAATAAATACTGAAAAACCGTATAAAAGCTTCCATGCTCAAAAAGAAAAAAAAAACTCACAAAAAACATTTACAAGAGTAAAATACAATGAAATATATACAATCATGAATTTAAAGTTGCACAGAAAAACCATTAATTATCAACTGATTGATTTCAAAAAGCCAAACCTGGTCAATCAAAAGTAGCTGTGCTCAACGTGTTTATCAAAATTTACATAAACTGGTGCTCGTCTCATAAACTTAGAATCACTTTAAACAAAGTGTTGGGTGAAAAACCTAATCTGGGTTTAGCACCACCACCACCAGGCCCTTAGGGGCTTACAGCAGAGGACATTCTTTCACAAGCATTGCTGGGAAATTTGACTGAATTTTGTAGCGAAATTAAATTCAACATGATTGAGCATTGTTTGGTAAGTTTGACTGCCAAATTATTTATTTAGGTTAAATTTATCAAGTCCAGCAAATGCAGCCATTGAAGACATAAATTTGCTATGTGACAACAAAGTAAAAAAAAAAACACTCTTCCTTTTATTTATTTATGAAATAACAATGAAACATTTTTTCCTGTCTTTTTTACTGTCTCAAGAAAATCTTTTCAATTATTTTTCTAAAATAAAATCTTTCTAATAATGAAATCTCATTGTCATCTTTTTATTGTTTCAGTCATTAGACTGTGGTCATGCTGGGGCAACACCTTCAAGAGTTTTAGTCAAACAAATCAACACCTGTCTTTTTTTTTTTTCTTAAGCCTAGTACTTTTTCTATCAGTCTCTTTTGCCAAACCACTAAGTTACAGTGCAAGTGGTCATGGACCCTACACTTTGCACTTCTTGGCCTAATTACCGAATAGTTATGTGGTGATCCTCCAAAATGGCAGCTTCCACTTTATGGATGGCGTTGTCACCAATGGCAGAGTGTGGTGATCCAGGAATAGGAGCAGCTTCCACCAATGTCCAATCACAATTGAACTGTCAATGTCAGGGCTTGACTACGTTGTATGATGGTGCATTGTCATCATAAGCAGCTTTCATCTCATCTAAAGTCTCTTTTGGTGTACAACCTTTCAAGTATAAGAACCTTATCATTGATCTGCATTCAACTGCCTCCATTGTAACAGCTTAGTCCACTTCAGCAGCAGTAAAAGACAAATGAATCCTAGTGGAAAGCTGCAATTTACAATTTGACATATAGGGACATGTATTATTATACCTGTACAAGTTCCGTTTCCTGCAATAACTGGGTCAGGGGAAATGTCTAATGAACAGCCCTCATATATTTCCCTGGCATCCATGCATCATACATGGACATTCCCAATTCTGCCTGACCTGTGCATCGTGTGATACCCACAGGACATATTTCTTTGGCATCCACAAATTCTATCTGATACATCTTTCCCAATGTCTTTCAACTACCAGACAAACCCGAGACTTATGAAACAAAAGCTTTATATATATATATTACTCAGAACATACTCCAAGGGCCTAATTGAAAATCTGAAAACAAACATGAACATTTACAAGTGTATGAAAATGCTTTGGACAAGCAAAGGCCCAATATCCATTTATCTATATGTGTACATCATCATCATGGTTTAACATCTGCCTTCCCTGTTGGCATGAGTTGGATGGTTTGACAGGGACTGGCGATGCTGAAGACTGCGCCAGGCTGTTTAAGCATGGTTCTTACGGCTGGATGCCCTTCTTAACACCAACATGTATCAGATGAAATTTTGTTGAGGTAGATTTTTTTACAGCCAGATGCTCTTC
>NC_069004.1:1753257-1754470 GCF_001194135.2 Octopus bimaculoides
AATGGTAACAAGAAAGACTCTAGAAACTACAAATCTAAAAGAAAAAAATAAAGAAGGAAGAAAACTTTGGAATGCTAAAAGAGACAGAAGAATATTTATTGAAAAAATAAATTAGGTTTGAAGAGAAAATGTTTGCAAAAAAAAAGAAAACAATTGAAATTAGAATTAAAGATAAAGTGAAAGGGGAAAATATGATAAATTATATTGATAGCAGTAAAGGGGTTGAAAGAAAGGCTTTCAGGGATTGGTGCTAAGATTCGTTACCCAAAAAAAAAAAAAAAAAAAAGTCAAACAAACAAATAATTGGAATTAAAATGGAAACTTTTATGGCAGTAATGTTATGGAATTGTCGTGGGATTTGTTGCGGAAAAGGGGGTCAGTTGGAGGTTTTCGTCCTTTGGAAAGTAAGTAGTCCTGAGAGGGTTGGATATGCAAGATTTAGGAGAAGCTCAAATTGAGGTCTAAATGATAAGACTTAAAGTAGCAAACAGTTAAATATCAATGAAAGCGATGACGCAGTGACAAAGTGTGTGATGACGGAAAGGAAGAAAGAAAATCTGCAGCAAGTGAGAATGGGAAGATGATGATGGTGATGATGATGATGGCGACCTTTGGAAAGCAGCTGAAGAAATTGTGAGGATGTGTTTACAAATATCTACAGAATAAGGTTTTGGCAATTGCAGAGAGAATCTCCAGGCTGTCTGGTACTCTATGAGAGCTGGCTCTAAGAAGAATTTTTGAAATAGGAGCGGATCAAAAGATAGGGAGGAAAACACAGAAGAGAGGGGGGGGAGGAGAAAATATTGGGAATTTAAACTAACAAATCGAAAAAAGGGGATAAAGAAATTCAAGGAAAGATGTTGGTTATGACAGAGAAAAACAAAAATAAAAATATTCCCTGACATGGAAAATAAAACAAATAGAATTTCAGAAATTATTTTTCTCAAATCCAAAACCATGGCCATCACTCAAAAGTGCGTGTGACTTTGAAGCATAGAGCATGTTGTTGATAATTGTTTTAGGTGCTATGTTGTCATAAGAAGACATAGGAACCCCACTAGAGCCATCGCACCTGTGGGATGTGACCGCAGATGGGAAAAAAGAATCGTCAGACTATTTACTGTTGTGTAGACTGGAGCAATTCGAAATGAAGTATCTCTTTCAAAGATACAACCCGCTGCCACCAAGTCCAGGAATTGAACCCACAACCATT
>NC_069004.1:1755828-1769252 GCF_001194135.2 Octopus bimaculoides
AGATGTCGGCATCTATTTCTAGCATATAGGAGTCCACTTTTGCTGGTCATTCCTCTTATTTTTGTGTATATATATATATATATATATATATATATAAATCAATGGTAAACAACACAACAAACAGAAATCGTCAAAAACACAACAAGCAGAAAAAGGATGACAGTAGCAATCGGGCCCCATGCCCACAGCCAAAATATAATAAGAAATATAATAACTACTAACTAACCGTTTCCTCACAACAGGAATTGAACTGTCACTGCTGGAATCACTGTCAGAATCAGAGGAACTTGATGATGCCGAGCTGGAACTGTCTGAGTTGACGCCGATTGGTTTCTGTAGGTCAATGCTATCAGCAATAGCAGCAACATCTGGACGAACTGACTGTCAAAGACACCAGAAAAAAACCTTTCTTAATGGAAATAGACATTTTGGAACATTAGCACAAAGCCACACGGGTTTTGTGGGAGGGCATGGTTGGTTATATTACTGTATTTCCCCAGAATAAAATTCATTGTAGTGGCATCAACTCTCCCTGCTACCTTTGTCTTCCTTTCCCCTTAGGGATAATACTTCAACCACGAGCATTCTGTTATCGTTCCACCTCAATAGTTCCGTGGTTCTCACTGCATTCACCTCCTGCCCCACCTCCTACTCACTGTGTCCCTTCCTCTCCACCGTTTCGATGCAGTCTCGTCTCCTCTCACCATCCTCTTCTAAACAGCTTTGCCACCTCAACACTCATTTCTCTCTCGATCCTTGTTGCCTCCATTTCTTTCTCTATCTCATGTCCCCACTCCCTTACTTTCCATCCACATTTATCTCTTAACATGGGATAGTGCTGGATCCCTGCTGACACAACACCCCACCTCATCACCTTCAAACCTATACACTCTTTCTCTCCCTTCCCCACCCTCACAACAATAAATCTGTTCCCTCATACTTCACTCTTTCATCACCTCACCCAAAATAACCCCCCCCTCTCTCAGTGAAGCAGTGAGGCAGTTCTCTCATCTTGCTTGTTCCATAGCAACCTCACTAATGCTGGTGCCACTAAAAAACACCCGAAACCATGTGGTTGGGAAACAGACTTCTTAACCACATAGCCATGTCTCTGCACCTGTCAGGCTACAGATAACGATGAAGATGACAAAGATGATTCTATTAAAACACCAATTTATATATAATCCTCCAAACAACTTTCTCCAATCCATTGCCATCCTGGGTCATTTCATCAGTCTGGCTTAGATTCGTTAAACAGTCATCTCACCATTTGATCTTTTCAAGACAAGCTAATTAACAAACAGGTCGTTATCAAACTATCCTTGTAAAGTTTGATTTCTTAAAGAATTCAAATATTAAAACTAGATCCAACAGAAAACATAGAATGTATAATTTTACGTACTTTTAATATTTTGTACCATTTTTTCGATAATTTTGGTCTTCCACGAACTGTTTTATGCCAAACTATGTGGAAATTGTTAAAGCTGCAAAAGTTCTGAGTTAAAGCAATGGTGTTGTCGAGGTTGATGACAACATGCCACCAACCGGTGGGGACAAACACAGTCTCTCCAGGCTTCTGTAATATTTCAAGCTGTCGAGTATAGAGTAAAATTGCATGTTTTATAATGTATAAAACATAATACTGACAAGTGTGTGTGTGTGTGTGTTAGGCAATGAATACAAAAAGAAGACACGAGAGGGACAAGTTCTAACAAATTTAACACAAAAAGAAATAATATAGGATAATCTGAATACTAGCGGATTAATTTAAAACAATGCGAATGAACAAGCATTACATTTGATAGAGAAAGCTGATTGCTAAAGGGTCAAAGTGCCATGGTCAGACATGGTCATTCCCTCTCAATACAACCAACACTAGTACACAGGTTAATTTCACTTACAGGAGCACAATCACGAGGCCAAGATGGCAACTGGGTTCTGGGATAAACATATCGGAACCAGGTAATAGCTTCGTCTCTTTGTTTTCCTCCTTCGCAGTGTGGAACCTTCACCAGATCTTTAGGCGTATGCGTTGGCAACAAACACCACCTGTAACAGTACAAACACATATTGGAATTAGTTTAGGTAGGTGAGAATTATATTAAACACTTGGAACTTTAACAGTCCTTTCTACTATAGAAAGAGGGCCTGAAATTTGGTGGGGTGGAAGTTGGGGGCTAGTCAATTATATCGATCCCAACTGATACTTATTTCAATCAACCTTGAAAGGAAGAAAAGCAGAGTTGACCTTACTTGAATTTGAACTCAGAACGGAAAACAATGAACAAAATGGAACATTAATTATGGAAACAATTCAATTCAATATTTTATAGAAGAGATTTGCTGTGTGCGTTTATGAATGACATGATAAAAGAACTAGAACAAAACAAACAAACAAACAAATAAATAGAACTGCGTTGCTTTTTTCCTTTTTGTAATCAGTGGAGTGTGTAACATCTGATGTTACACACTCCAGTGACTGTAAAATATTATTACAGAAAATTATTTTTGTGCTTGTTCAAATACAAAATGAGTCACCACTATCAATTCAATATCCATTTTGCCACACTTGCATGAATCAGGTGAAATTCACTAGACCTGCACAATCAGGCCAACTTGAGAGCCAAACAAGAACCATCTACTTTCAGCCTGTTTATATGATGTGTCGTAGCTAATGGCTTTATTCTTGAATGAGATCAAAGCAGGAGGTGGATCTCAGACATCAACACTGAATTTTATATAATTGTGCTATACCTCCGAGAATGACATAATTGTGCAATAAGACTCACACATTTCAGACTAACGAGGTTAGCCAAAGTCATTCAGATTAACAAGGTTAACTGAAGCCATTCAGATTAACGAGGTTAGCTGAAGTCATTGATATGGCTTCATGAATGAAGCCATACGGTGTACTCCAACTAATTGAAACAAAAACAAAAACTGATATCTTGAATAATTTTGGAGGAAAATGTGTCATGCTTTAACGAAGAAGCATAATATATCATCCATCCTGTCATGTATAATTACACATATATATTTCTAATGAGATATCTGGCCTCTCTTCTCTCTTTTTCTCACTGCATCTCCTCCCCAGCACAACATCTGTTTGTGCCCTTCTATTCAGACTCTAACCTTTCATCACCTGACATAAAGCCACCTCCCTCAATACTACTTCCCGCTCAGTCAAGAAGGCTTGCATGAGTCAGATGCAATTCATTGAAGCAGACTTTCTTCGACCAAAATGCTGTTCCTGTCACCAAAGCCTCACCTCTTTCCAAACAAAGCAAGATCATTTTCTATGTGGCACCGTCACACAACTGTTGTGGGCCAATCCTCTTCACCAGGGGGAGTGGTCTCAACACTTCTGCTACAATGCAGCAAGGTAGATATTGTTGATACCACATTTGAGTATAATTAATTCAAAACAATGTAAATAACTATAGGCGTGGCTGTGTGGCAAGAAGCTGGCTTCCCAACCACATAGTTCCAAGTTCAGTCCCACTTGGGCAAATGTCTTCTATTATAGCCTCGAGCAGACCAAAGCCTTGTGAGTGGATTTGGAAGACGGAAACTGAACAAGCAGCTAATTTACTTGATCAAGCAACTTGAAACTGGTCAGGAATCCAATTATTTTGCATTAAAATCTAAGAATTTAATTCACAACATGGATGAGCAATGACTTACCTCTTATGTCCGTTCACTAAAGCATTCCATGCACTTGTGCCCAAGGGGTCTATGTGGATCCCGGTTCCAGAACGAGCAGATCCCATCACAAACCACCTGTAATAACGAAGAAAGAGAGCAGAAGTTTTTAGACAAGGTGAACTTTGGCTGAAATTTTGGGAATCTTGAGGGTGGTTCACATGCTGGTGGTAATGGTGGGGGTGGAGGTGTTGGTAATGGTGGGGCAGGTGCTGATGAGGAATAAATGCCATGCCACACCACAACTTGGTAAATAGTAGACAAAGTTCTTTGTCAGATCAGCTGTCTATAGAAGTTTCCAAACTTGCAGCAAATAAGAACCAGAAGATATTCAAGACCCGAAATTTTGGGGGAGGGGGCCAGTCAATTAGATCGACCCCAGTGTGCAACTGGTAGTTGATTTATCGACCCCGAAAGGATGAAATAACGCTAAGCATTTCGCCTGGCATTCTAACGTTTCTGCTAGCTCACTGCCTTAGAACAGGAAAATATTGAGAGGAGCCAAGATGGACATATACACATGCATGCAATTTTTGTAACAAATATCACAGGAATGGAGGTTTCGGGTTCTGTCCCCATGTGAGGCACCTTGGGAAAATGCCATCTACTATCACTCCGGACCAACCGGTGCTTTGAGTGGATTTGGTAGATGGAAACTAAAAAGAAGCCTGTCCTGTGTCTGTGTGTCTTGACAAGGCACAATATTTTGGATGAGCATCACCATCGTGCAATGCAGTGAAACAAGAAAATCTAAAGAACTTGAAAGGGTCTCTCTCTCTCTTTCTCTCAACAAATAGATAAAGTCCACAAAGTGGAATAAATTATTTCGTTGTCAGGAAGAAGGGAAGACTAATGTTACAAGCAGAACCATTTGTTGGAGAGAGAGAGATAGAAGAAGTAGTGAGAGAAAGAGAGTAAGAGAGAGAGGGGGAGAAAGTGAATTGGCAAGTATAAGCGAAGGGGAGATAACCAAGCTGAGGTTTCGTAGATATCACTGAAGAGAGAATAGCGGGACCCGTTGCTAAGGAAACGGAAAAGACAAAGAGAAAGAAAGTCTCAGGGAGTAACAGTGAAATTGTGGCTGTTTAGCCTTGTACTAATGCCTTCTGAAACAAACCTATGTTCAAAGACATTCCATCCATGAACATCTTTTTGGATATTGAGGTTTGCGTTTTCCCCACCATGGTTGTATGGTTAAAAGGCTTGCTTTGGAAGTACATGGTTCCAGGTTCAGCCCCACTGTGTGGCACCTTGGGCAAGTGTCTTCTTCTATTGCCTCAGTCCCAATACTAAACAACAGTAAAAAGTTACAGTTATACTAAATATTCGAACAAGACACAAAGAAATCGTTAATTAGCTCACCTATATGGAGGTCGTTGTTTTTCTCCGCATAATCTGAACAAATCGTCTTGAAAGAATGAAGGTAAAGAATAGTCTTCTAGAATTTTCTTACGTTTTGGATGCTGAAAACAACACAGATTACAATGAATGGTAGAACATGTCGACATTTATCTGGCAGAAAATATAGAAGCGGAATTGGCTGCAGAGTAAGTAATATAAGAATCGGGTAACATTAGCTTCTAACATTAAGAAAGGATTAACAATGGAAGAAGTTGTCGAGCATGCTCAGAGTGTTAGAAGGTGGAACGGTCTTGCAGTTGCCTCAGTGTCACAAGGCACAATGAGAACCAAATGAATGAATGATTAGCAAATATACAGGGATAGTTGGCCTCCTACTTATCAAACCAAGAATGATAAAAGGTAAAATTGACTGCAGTCAGGTTGGAACTGAACACACACACATTCAGTTCAAACTTAGTATATATATCATCAAGCCTATCTATATATGATCTTTTCTTTTAATATTCGTCATTCCATGCTTGCATGAATCAGACAGAATTCACTGAGGCAAGCTTTCTACGGTTGGATGCCCTTCCTGTTGCCAATCATCACCTGTTTCCAAGCAAGGTAATATTTTCCCATAGTTAGACTTGTTTCTCACAGAAGACTACAAATAAACAACAATGCTTGTACGACAATGATGCTCGTCTACAAGTAACATGATGTCAAGTCAAGGAAACACACAATCACGCATGTCCATGCATCCACAGAAGCCCCTCACAAGGTTTTGGACGGCCAGGGGCAAAAGAAGAAGGTGTTCCAGATGCCATGCAGTGGGACTGGATCTGAAACCACATTGTGTGGAAGACTGTCATGTATATATATATATATATAAGTTATATATATATTTTTTCAACTAATTTTATTGTATTTATAGGACATTGAAGCTGAAGCAGAGACAGAAGAAAATACACAGACTATGAAAGGAGTAAAAGAAACATACAAAAATAAAT
Source organism: Octopus bimaculoides (assembly GCF_001194135.2). NCBI lineage: Eukaryota > Metazoa > Mollusca > Cephalopoda > Octopoda > Octopodidae > Octopus > Octopus bimaculoides. The sequence continues at coordinate 1,761,885 of NC_069004.1, forward strand.
ATTAATAAAATTTGAAAAAAAGGATGCAAAAAAAAAAAAAAAGGAAGTGCACACATATACCAGTTGTAGATGAGACTATACCTCACCAAAACTGCTGTCAAAGATGTACAGAGGACTGTCATCTCGATTATGTTTCATATAATCTATAAAGTACTTCATTTTCAACTTCACAGAATAACCTTCGTCATCTTCGCCACATTTGAACTTTTGGTTCCGATATTTTTTCGATAACCTCTGAAAATAGAGTTTATAACAGAATATTAAAATTTGAGAAGCAAATTGATTTGGTTAAAAAAAAGGGACAAAAAAAAAAAGAAAGAAAGAAATGCAGGTATGACTGTGCAGTTAGGAAGCTTGCTCTGCAACCAAGTGGATTCTGGTTCAGTTCTAGCATACAGCACCTTGGACAAGTGTCTTCTGCTTTACAACAGTCTGGGATCTAAACACTGATGGACAAATTCTCAAACTTGTCTGAAATTTGGTGAGTCTTTAGTCTCTCTAAACAAAAGGGGAGAATGTAGGACTCAATAGTGTAACTCACGATCATTTATTCAGAAAAACAATAGAATTTGGGAAATTACAAAATGACACAGAAAGACTGTTCTTACACATTTAAATCTTATAAAAGAAACCAATGAAGGAGCCTTTACACAATAGCTCAATCTGCTAAAAATAGCAGTCAACATCTACTGCTCAGCCCAAATTCTACTTTCTTAAAAAAGGGAGGACAATTTTGATAGGGAAGTTTTAGATACATTGAAAAGCATGGGAGAGTTTACATTGGAAAGGCCCTTTAACAATGGGCCCCCTTGAACAGGGCTGACCTGGAGCTAAAAAGACAACTTCATACATCATCAGGACTGTAGTAAAAGACACTTGCCCATGGTGCCATGTGGAAGAAGTGATCTCAAAACCATGTGGTTGGGAAGCAAACTTTTGACCACACAACCACACCTGTGCCAAAAGGAGACAAGAAAACAAACAAAATACTCTATAAAATGGTGCTCTTACCTCTACTGTCCATTTGTCTTTTGCTTTCCAATTTTCTTGAACATTTAGCAACACCACTGGCTTGTATTTGGATTCATAGCGTCTAACAAATTCTTCGTATGTTATTTTAGTCACATCAACACGTTCAACATTATCACGAACATTAGACAGATTCAAATCAAATTTCCGACAGTAGTTGTGCCTCCTCCAACCATGTTTCTCGTTGCTTAATTCTACAAATAAAAAACGAAATTGAAAACAAAAATGAGCATCACAAGAATTGAGAATTATTAAGAACACATCATCATCATCATTGTTTTAATGTCCACTTTCCCAGGTTTGCATGGGCCAAGTGGAGTTTATTGAGGCAGATTTTCTATGGCTGGATGTCCTTCCTGTTGCCAACCCGTTCCAGTAGAATGTAAAATGCATCATCCAAACATGGTTGATGCCAGCATCCCCTGACTGGCTCCCGTGCTGGTGGCACATAAAAAGCACCATCCAAACACACTAATGGACTATTCAATTAGCCAACAGAATCAATTATATAATGAAATATAATGTATTTATAACATAAAAGTTTCAAATGTTTAGCAAAGTCCATTGTTCACATATTTATTAATGAAATACAAACACACACATACACACACTATGTCCAGGGGCTGTTTTCCATAATCTAAGTTGATTATTTATAAAATGGCACAGATTTACTTTACAATTAAAAACTTTCAACAAGGTTTAGAGATGTTTTATTCTGCTGACAAATGGCAGGATTTACATTTGATATATAAAAGTTATTTAATAGACTGAATTGTGCAACTCATTCTGGGTCAAAACACTAAAGTATTTTGACCTGGTTTTCTTAAGTTTATCTGTGCTGTTATGTCTGTGATGAAATGGTGGCAGTATAGAGTATGTGTGTGCTCATAAACAAATATATGTAAGCAAATAGACAAAACAATTACATACATATATATAGGAGAGTATTGTAGTTTGCTTGAGGTATTGTGTATTGTTTGTAAAGAATAAAAAGTTTTGAATGGTACAACAATGCACTATAATAAAAAAAAAATGGATTATATACCTGTTGTAATTTAGCTAAATAGCAGCAACTCCATCTAAGAATATCTTAAGGAATTGTATTCCGAAATATCATTGGACAATGGATAACTAAATTACAACAGGTATATAGTCCATGTTTTTGTATTATAGTGCATTATTGTACCATTCAAAACTTTTTATTCTTTACATTACTCACATATATATATTACATATGCTATGAAACAATAGTCGTTAAATATGAATTTTCATTGGTAAAATAAATTTTATCATTGTATATTTATTTCTCTTTATATATTCTGCTGCTTTTAAATAAAGCATATTACTCTACCTCTGGTATTTGAGTACTCTTTTTCCCACCTTGTTTCACATTTATGTGCTTACTCCGGTATATATATATGTTCTCTGAGTGGTTGGCGTTAGGAAGGGCATCCAGCTGTAGAAACTCTGCCAAATCAGATTGGAGCCTGGTGTAGCCATCTGGTTTCACCAGTCCTCAGTCAAATCGTCCAACATATGCTAGCATGGAAAGCGGACGTTAAACGATGATGATGATGATGATATATATATATATACAGACTAAGAGAGAGAGAGAGATGTATTTTCATTTTTTCCCCTCTTTCCAGAGCTTAAGCCTAATACACTGTTTTTATCCTCACATGTTTTTGTACCATACACACACACACACTAGAGTTTCATACATGACACTTGTCAGAACAATATCTGTATTCATGTACTGACGAGATGGCAAAAGAATGAGATGATAGGCAATTTGCTGTGCTTAAGGACCCCTGTCCCTCTCAGCAAAAAAGTACATCCCAAAAGCACATCGTATATATCGCTATTCCCTTGCACCAAATCAGTCCCTATCAAAGCCTTTCGAACACTAATCCCTCAATCACTCGCTTAACTGCGGTACTATTTACTCGGCCAAACAGCACATATTTCATCCATCTTTTGTGCTGAAAGTTATCCCTCTCTCTCCGAAACCACTTCATCTGTCACCCATCCCTAATTCTCAATACCGTGCCGCACTGCTTGGTTTTTCAAAGGATCTCCCTTTCATATCTTCCACCGACGTTCCCCCACAACTACCTTTGTCTCATCACTCACTATATCCACATACGTGTGTGTCTTCTCACTCACAAGCGTCTCGCCTCTCATCACAGTTCTCTGTCATCTCTTTCCATAAGGCTCGACATCTTGAAATCGGCCTCTACTACTTTGTCTCACGTCTTCCCGGATCGAACTCTTCCACAGACAGCAGCTAGACATATCACGCATACTAACACACATTCTCTCTCTCTCATATATATATATATGAGAGAGAGAGAGAGAGAGAGAGAGAGAGAGAGAGAGAGAGAGAGAGAGACGGAGTCATTACCATTGAAAATAGTGACATTTCAGAAAGTGAATAAATTTTAATTAGAGACAAACAACTATCAGAAAGCGTCTACGTTTATGGGAATAAATAACCTGGGAAAATTAAAACATTAATCAAGTTAACTTGTATTAATCAGAGATAGATCAGTGTTACAAGACTTTTCTCATCACTCAAGATAATCAGCTACTCGTACAAATAATTAAGAATAACAAACAGCGAAAAAAGAAAATTATAATTAATAATTGATAATAAAAATAATACTGAAATTTATTGAAGAGTCAAAATTTAAGCAATGAAACCGTTAAACAGAATCAAGCTCTCTCTCTCTCTCCCGATAACAGCTGCCGCTTTCACTATACTGATATAACTTTAGAACCACACTTCTAGAATATTCGAAAGAAAAATAAATGGCCTTTTTAACTCGCAAATGGTCTCCCCCATTCTTAAGGCGTCATTCCGCCTTCCCCTTGAACCCCAACCAAGCGCGTCACATTAACCTCTCCCGTCACGCTGTACAAGACACACACACACACACGCAAGGGACTATCGACCAATCTAGCAGTGACAGTAGTCAGCCGACGATTCTTTCCTCTCCTACCACCTTATATATATATATATATATACACACACACACACGCGCGTTTCAGCTCTGAGGTTGTGGCCATGCTGGAGCACCGCCAGTGTAATCACCATATCAATGGCTAATCTTACGTATTTGGCTTTTGGTGAAGGAGAATGTATATATATATATATATATACACACACATACACACACACACTCACCATATGTATACACATAATAACACACGTATGAATCAGCCTTAAAGGCTCATTTGAAAGCTTGAAAAGGTCACACTTAAAAGACAACCCCCACCCCTCTAAAATTCAGTAATACAAATCTTCAACACTATTTGCTTCTTCGTTGCTTTTGACATAAGAAATATTTTAAACTGAACTTTAAATCCATTGATGCATGAGATTTCATTTTTCATCCAACAAGGAAAATAAAAAAATAAAAATATGATTAATGATCTATAAGAATGGTGATTAATGATATATGAGAATGGATGATTAATGACATAATAGAGCTCGATTTCACGTAAAGTTAATTTGCTAAATGAACAGAATTTAATATTGCATGATTTTCTGAGGTGTATGATGGAGGGGAGAGCGACACTAATTACGAGTTAGTTAAATAAATGAAATATGTCAACTAATATATATATTAACCGGAATTTCATTAGTAGCAACAGTAAGGCGGCAAGCCGGCAGAACTGTTAGCACGCCGGACAAAATGCTTAGCGGCATTTCGTCCGTCTTTACGTTCCGAGTTCAAATTCCGCCAATGTCAACACTGCCTTTCAGATCTCCACCCCTCACCCCACGATCAGTACAAAAAAGCACTCGTTAAGTATCGGGTTCGATAAAATCGACGACCCGCCTTCCTCCAAAACGGCTGACCTTGTATCGAGATTTTAAACAATTTGTAATATTGAAAAAAGGCGGAGAACTAGCAAAAACGTTAGAATGTCGTACAAAATGCCATGTGGTATTTTTTTTTCCAGCTCTTTCGGTTCTGAGTTCATTTCCCGCCGAAGTCATCTCTCCCTGTCATCCTTCGTGGGGAGGGGGTGCAATTAAATAAAGTACCAGTCAAGTATTGGAGTCGAAGGGTTGGCAAACCCGCCTCACAAATTTCGAGGCCTTACGACCAAATCAGAAATCAATAGCGCCTTGGACACATTCTAAGTTCAAATCCTGCAGAGGTCAACTTTACCTTTTTTATCCATTTGGGGTCAATACAATAGAAGTACCTATCGAGTATTGAAGTCAACACCATCGCCTAACCGCCCTCCCGCTCAAAACTGATGGCCCTTTTCCCTAAATTAGAAACCATTCTTTTTGAAAGACGGCCATCCGGAAGAATCGTTAGAGTATCGGGAGAAGTGCCTGACAGTACTTGTTCCCGCTCTTTACGTTCTGGGTTCAAATCCTACTAAAGTGAACTTTGCCTTTCGTCTCTCTGGAATCGAGAAAGTAAAAGTTAGTTGCTCACCTCAAAATCGCTAGAAACTATTATTATTTTAAATTTACATCAATTCTATTTCCTGCTGAAAAAATTATAAACCACCGAAACACATTTGTATCATAAAAAATAAGAATTATATATATTGCCGATGTCTCCTCTTAAATTAGCCTGTTTCCCTTGAAAAATCTTTTATTTCAATCCGGGTAGACCAGAATAGATAAGGGTACTAATGTAACCGCAAGTACCTTTTCGTTAAGGAAATACAACCGTGTTTTACTAGTGAATCCTGTTGTGTGTGTAAGAGAAAGAGATTATAATTCCGTTTCACTATATACGATGACATTTTCGATATCTAGTGGAAGGGTTGAACAAGGGTTTTTTTTAGTCTTTTTTTTTTATTTATAATATTGCAACTTATCGGGTTCCCGAAGCAGTCGGCTTCAGCAGGATGCGAACTTAAAATGAGATAGATACAGACAGACAGCACAGAGCATCGATGAAACCTATAACTTGACTACGTGCTAGTAAACCACGACGAAACTATCAACATTAAGAAAGAAAAAAACAACCCCTGAGAAGCCACAAGACTCCCTCGTCACTATCAACTTTCCGTACAAATCTATTTAATTTTCTCTCTTTCCCTATATATATATCTGCGATGGTTTATATATGATATATATATATATATAGCATTTCCAGTTAATATTTAAATGTTTTTACAAATAATTAGTCATAAAGTAAATATTTACTACAAATGTAAGTGAGTAGAAGAGCCGAGACACGTTAATCAAAGGCTCGTCTTTGCCAAACTAACCAATCACCCACTTTTTATAAGGATTTAAACAAATTTCGAAAACATGGCCCGAGATTTTTTTTTTTTTTTTTTCTAATCTCAAATACAAACAGAACCTTCAGTGGAATCCATGTGCGACTTGAAGATACAATTAAACGATTTGATCATAAATTAAAAATTTACTTCAATCATAATTTAAATATTTTAAACCTATTATAACAATATATAGACATGGATATGGAAATAATCGAAACAAAACTGCTTCTATGGAGAATAGAAAAGATTATTTTTAATAAAATATTTAGTGGAGAGACAGCTACAAGAGCCGATCTACTTTTTTTTTCTTTCTATGGTAACTTGATCGGGGTTCAAATCTCGGTCGATGTGTCTCTCTTTCGAGTGTCTCCACAATTTAGTTGAGAGTCATTTCGTCGACCATCTCCACTTACAATAAATAACTAAAAAGAAAAACTGGCTTTGTGCCCTTAATCAAAATAAATTATTATCAGAGAGAAACACTTCAGCAGAGAACACAATGATGAAAAATCGGTCATTTTTTAAACGTTATTTTCATTTGTGTTAATAAAAGAAGAGATACATATATTAGGGAGATGAGATTAAGCAACTTTAATTAATGACAATTAACACCATTCGTTATTATTACCTGGTCGAGCTTTCAGCTTGGCTTCCGTCACTCTCTTCTTCGCTCTTTGATCCATACAGGGGTAAAAATCACTCTCAGATATCGATCTCTATCTTTTTTTTATCTCGCTGTTATCCGGTATTATTCTCTATCCCGAGGACACGCGGCTGAAACAATGGCTTTAATTGCAGCACATAAATAAAGAGAAGACCTCAAGACGGGAAATAGCAAGAAGCGGATGGAACGGCCATGCAGTCGTAGTGTTTTCTAGTTTCCTCCTACTAGAGAGTTCAGTGATTCGGTCGCTCTTCTGTTTCCTGCCTTCATCAATGACTTTCTTTTTTTTTCTTTTTTTTTGTTTAAACTGAAAGAGCAGAAAATGTTTCCTGGTCTTTCCAAATATATTTAAATTTAGTTTCTGATATTATACCTACCTCCATATACTTGCAGATGAGATAAAGTAAAAATCC
>NC_069004.1:1774195-1782312 GCF_001194135.2 Octopus bimaculoides
ACACAATACAAACAGCAATACAGCAAAAGACTCAAACCAAACCTTGTGACAAAACAAACTGATGCAACACAATATCGGGAAGGGTTTGTATGCCTCAAGCAACAGAAAGGAACACACAATGCTGCACAAACCTCAGCAACATGGCACCAACCTTCACCTGTTTCCAAGCTAATATTTGCCCCATGACCTGACAGATTTCTAAGGAAGACTGGAAAATGAAAGACACAGCTTATGTGATGGTGATGTTCGTTTGCAACCATCACACGATGTAAAAACAAGGGGACATTCACACACACACACACACACGCACACACACACGCACCTCTATGCATAAACACATACATACATGATTGCATACACATACAGACACACATAAAACAGGCTTCTTTCAGTTTCCTTTCACGAAATTCAATCACAATGCTGTGATGGCCAGGAGCTATAATAGAAAACACTTGCCCAAACCAGATGGTTGGCAAACAAACCTGCTCAAGTATGGCCATGCTTTGGCATCCATAGCATTTGATTTGCATGGGAGAAAATGGACAATAACAAACGAATGATTGAACTGCACCATTATTTTTTCCTATTTAATTCTGAAGCTATTTTTCTTTTCTTTTCAAAGAATGTCTCACGGAAATAAGGCAGTTGATTCTGAGATTCTGAGATCAGGAATTGCTCAATTAACAGGTAGTGCTTCAAGACATTTTATTATGGTCTCTGTTTGGTCCAGGCATGTATTTTGTATTTTATATTTTGTATTTTGTATTTTGTATTTTAATTATTATTATTATTTGATGAAAATTCTCAGCTTATTTTGCTGGGAATGATGGAAAGTGACAGCAGTCCACAACCAGCAGACTAAGGTGACTCTTGTTTACGGGTCATGCTTCAAGAACTCTGCAGGGAACCTTTGCAGTTCCAAGCAATGGTTTTTGTAGGTGTTCTATCTTTACACTTGCACCAATCTTTTGAGTCATGTTGGTAGTCGGGTGATGATACTTCCAAGCCTGCTGGTTCCAACTGGAATCACGTCTACTCTCCTCATTGACCACAACCTTCGTATTTCCTTCAAATTGTCAGAGTTTTCCATGCACTTTATTATTATTATTATTATTATCATTATTATTATTATTATCATTATTATTGTTATTATTATCATTATTATTGTTATTATTTTAAGGTGCAACTGATATAGATGGAAGATGCGTTGTTACGTTTCCAGTTGCCAGTGTTAATCTCCTGGATTCCTTTACAGCAAATAGACTTGCACACCTTCTAGAGTATTACTGTAGCTTGATGTTACCTGTTGATCAAGTGAAGGGATTCTCCATTCTCATCTGCCTACAACATGCCACTCACCCAGGAATCCAAATGTGGTTGCAAGCCATGGAGGCTGTCCAGGTTTGTAGGGTTTTCTTTTTTAGATATATTTTTATTGTATTTTATTTATTTTATTTTGATGATGCTAAACTGGTTTAGTATTCTGTATTATTTGTTTCATCATGGTGATGCTTGTTATTGTATGTTTGTATGAGTTCTAGTGGAGGCAGTTATCATCATCATCATCATCATCAACAGCATTATCATCATCCTCATTGCTGTTGGTGGTGGCATTCTCGTCGTTGTCGTTGTCATGGCCACAGTCGAATGACTGAAACAAGTAAAAGATCATCATGTAACGTCGACCTTTTCATGCTCCCATGGGTCAGATGGAATTTGTAGAAGGGGATTGTCTACAGCTGGATGTCCTCCCTTTTGCCAACCCTTATCTGTTTCCAAGTGAGTTAACATTTCCCCCTTGACCAGACAGGTTGTCACGGAAGGTTGGAAATGACGGATGCCACTTGGATGACAGTGGCACTTGTTTACGACCACCATGGGATGTCAAAGCAAGGAAACAGTAGCACACAAACATACATACACACACACACACTCACTCAGAGTCCAATGACTGAAACAAACAAACCAACAAACACTAAGAGATCTGTTTTAATCCTCCACAGAAGACTACGTCTGACAGCATCGATGTCGTCTATTTGATCAAACCAAAGACTAAAGATAACTCCCGTTTGTTGAAAAAGCAGCTGGGGCTGAAAGCAAAGTATTCTTCTGCTGTTCCTGTTCTATTCAAGGTGAGTGAAAACATTTCAGTTCTACTTCGTTGCTGTGGCTGCCTCACGTTATAGAAGAGTAAGTGGAAGTAACCAGACTGTGCAGTTGGAAAGTAAGATAAGGATGGTGATGATGTGGTATAAGGGTAAGCTCTTAACCTTTTCGTTTCTGTATTTACTTTGAGGTGCTCTGTGTTTCTTTCAATTAATTTTAAATATAACAAAGAATTTAGTAAAATAAATTAGTTATCATTCAGCTAATGTTAGGAATATAAATTATGACTAAGGTTTGGTGGAAGATTTTAATTCAGAACTTTTGAAAACAAGACATTTGTACTACAGAGCCAGGGGCAGTTTCAGCTGGGTTGGTAATGAAAGGGTTAAGGTACAAGCAGGTAAATAAAAATGAGTAGCGAAAGAAGACTAGGAAAGGTGGGTGGGTAGAGTTTGCAGGAATGCATGGCATGTGGCTAGGTGGTTAGGGTATATTGGCTCATGGGCATAGGGTTATGGGTTCAGTTTTTGGTAGTCCTTTGTGTGCTTGAGCAAGACTCATTATTTCTTGTTTCTCCAGTCCACTCAGCTGTCAAAAATGAGTTGAATCTGTATTTCAAAGGGCTGAGCTTGTCACATTCTGTATCAAGCTGAATCTCCCTGAGATGAAATACTCATTCATATACCTTCCATGATATATATATACAACATGGAGACAGAAATGATATAGTTATCATTTATAAATTGCATGATATGACAATTAACAACATTTACAATTCTTGATATTTGTTTGAACTCACTAAATTATTTCAACACAGGTTGTCTGGTTGGAGAAAATAAAAGAAGTCTACAGCTACATTGATCCATCCCAATTAACAGAAGACTACGGAGGGTTCTTGAAATACTCTCACAAAGCTTGGTTTCTTTATCAAATGGTGAGTTCTAATTCCTCTATCTAAATTATTTATGTTGTTAATTTGTCTGTTTCTGATAAGCTTGAATTTAACCTCTGTGGGATTTGAACTCAGAATGTTAAGAGCCAGAAGAAATTTCAGAAAACATTTCTCCAATGCCCGAATGATTCTGCCAGCTCACAATTAATACTGAGCTCCGTCAATACAGTGCCTGTGTGTAGCAAACTCGTTGCAAAAGATGAAAAGAGAGGATAGAAAATCAAGTGAAGAAAGACAGCAATGAAAGTGAGAAGCAAGTGGAGGGTAGAGAGAATCAAACCCCGAAACACAGGAGAATGACCTGTAAAAGATCCATAGGGATGAAAAGGTGCATAAGCACGTCAGGGATAGTGTTTTTCTTTCCTTGTTCTTCTTTTTCCCCTTTTTAGATTTTGGATATTGGATAAATGGATCTGTATACATTAACATTGATCTTGAATAAGTAACTATATCTCTTTTTTCAAAATATCTTTCAAAATATTCCTGAGAGGGTATATGTATATATATTTCATATCCTAAATATTGCATATTTGATAAATTATCACCACCAACTTGTAAATTTAAAGCTGATTTTTAAATGAAAAACCTAATATATTAATTTCTCTGCCATAGAGCGCTAATAGTGAAAACCACTTCTGTTGTTCTAGACTGTTGGAGATCTGTTGACGAAATCCCATCAACTGGAGAAAAAAATTCCTACAGCTAAAGACCAACTGCAACTGTTGACAGAGTATGATATTAATGGCCGAGACAGTGCGGAACTGAAGTCACTTGTTCAGCAGCTTGAAGAGAAATTCCATGGAATAATGAAGTAAGTTTTTGATACATTAAAAAAGTAAAATGATCTCGTCAAAAACAAAACTACAAGCTTTCTGAATGAACATCAGCCAGGCGCCGATTGGGTCTTGTTTATACAGCAATTGAACATGTTCGAAACTTGTTTCAAATGCGCTCACATACGTTTTTTATGCTATATTTATGAATGAGGAGGAAAAAAATGTTAAAAACAGAATAATTGATAATGTCTAAATATAGGGGGTATTAAAACTGGATAAATTAGTAGTTAGGTGTTAAATGATTTGAAATTGAAGCTAAATTTAGGAAAAGGAACTAAATTCGGTTGCGAAAAAGCTAAATTGTATGAATAATAGAGTTATGTCCCTTACATTGTTAACAGTTTGATAAAAAAAAAAATGGCTGCCCCAATTTCCTCGGTTTTTTTAACCCTCGGCAATTATTTTTTTTATATAATAACCCTTCATATTGCTATGTTTGTGTAACCTTTAAAATTTACTGTTTGTGTATATCTCCTATGTTTATATAACCGTTATAAGAGATGTATGTATATAAGCCTCGAAAGTTGTGCATGCTTAACACCTGAAATACCATCTGTAAAATTGCTGTACAACTGCTGTGTGTATAGACAACACCTTAAACTTGTGTATGTATACCCCTAAAATTGCTTTATTACCATCATCATTTAACATCCGTTTCCTATGCTGCTTTGGATGGTTCGATGAGAGCCTGTAAGCCAGTGGACTGCATCAATCTCCAGTGTTAGCTTTGGTGGAGTTTTCCATGACTACAGGTCCTTCTAAATGCCAACCACCTTACAGAGTGTACAAAGGGGAGTGGGGGGTTCCCGTGGCACCTGCACTAGTTTGCTCACCCAGAAACTCACAAGACAAAAACCCTTCAACAGAATGGTTTTGTACCAGAGGCTGAGAGATGGAAGTATGATGGAAAGACAGGAGCAAGTGTTTTGCCATAGTGGAGATACATGGCTACCCTCCATATAAATATTAAAGACCCTTAAAACTGCTGCCTGAAAATGACAAACAGCATCCATTGGCGAGACTCTGGATCATTGTTTCTCAACCATTTTTTACCTATAGATTCCTTTGATTCCCATTTTACTCAGGTGGTTCCTCACAGCCATTTTCAATATTTCTTCTAAGTCATTACATTTTGAGCTCAAATTCTACCAGAATCAGCTTTGCCTTTCATCCTTCCAGAGTTAATAAAAGTACTGAGGTTGATGTAATCGACTGTCCCCTACTTATTCACTTAAGCCCTTCACTCCCTGAGGCGCATAAGCCATCAACGACTTTTCTCCACCATCCTCGACTCTGGGTTATCTTTTTTTGCTTGTCTCCCACTGGTTCTCTATCTTTTCCATGTAGCTTCTATCTGGATTATGCTGCCCCACATCATATGTTTCCCTGAAGGAAGGCCTTCCTCTCCCAAATCTTGTTCATTTTGAATTGTCATTGATGGTTCTGCAACTTTGCTTTTTTCACAGTAAGAATGTTGACCATATGCAAACCCATTTTTACGTCTGGAAAGAGGTGCTTTATATTAGTCTAGCCTTTATCCTTTGACCGGTCCAGCATGGGGTGGGGGCATACTAGGGGCTTGCACTCTGCCAGATAGCACTCAGGGTCATCAAGGCACCCAAGCCACCAGGCCGAATCAAAAACTGGACCTTGTAGTAGAATCACCCACTCACTTCCCTTAAAATTGCTGGCCTTGTGCCAAAATTTGAAACAATTATTAAATGGTTTTTTATTCTTGTCATTTAACGAGGTAAAGTTTCGGTAGCCATTCCAGTGTTAATTCTTGCCATTGGACACAATATTACCTTTATTACCTTTATTTCACTTCCATTTCACAGGAACTTAAACATGGAAACAATTATTGATGAATGCAAGAATACAATTGCCTCTATGGAACATCCTGAAACAGATTCGGTTTTGTCTCAGATCTCTTCTTCCATTCTGGTTTCTTCAAAAGCTGAACTTCTCCGACTTCACAATTATTTCCTGCAGAGTAAAAAAAGCATGTCAAGAATTTGGGAAGTTCTAAATGATCAAATCCAAAGAATTCTTCAGATTGAGCAATGTCAGGAAGATGCCACCAAGGTGATTTTCTTTCTTGCTTTCTTCTCCCCCCCCCACCTCTTTCTTCCCTTACTCCCTGCTCTTCCTCCTATGCCTCCTACTCCTCTCTTGTTCCTTCACCTCACCTCCTCCCCCTTCACTTGCTTTCTCTGCTTCTCCTTTGCCTCTTCCTCCCTTGTTTCTTACTCCTCCTCTACCTCCTACTCCTCCCTTGTTCCTTCTCCTTACCTCCTCCTCTTGCCACTTCTGTTCCTTGTCTCTGACTCCAGCCCCTCTTCCCTCCTTCCCTTCCTCTTGCTTCCTCCCCTTCCCCTTGTCTCCTCCCTTCCCCTTACCTCTTCCCCCACTCACCTTCTCCCCCTTCCCCTTTGCCTCTTCCTCCCTCCCTTGCTTCCTACTCTTTCTCCCACACCTCCTAATCCCTTGCCTCCTACTCCCTTCTTGTTTCACCCTCCTCGCCTACCTCCACCTCTTTTCTTTCCTTCTTCACCAACGATTTAATCTATAACCAATGAGGGAGCTTCTATATTATTGCTCAATGATCTGCTAGAAATAGCAGCTAAATCTCTCTCATGGGGTTTTCCTTGTTCAAATTCTGTGTTCAAATTCCACCAAGGTCGACTTTGCCTTACATCCTTTGGGGGTCAATAAATTAAGTACCAGTTACACACTGGTGTCAATGTAATCGATTATCCCCCTCCCCTAAAATGTCAGGCCTTGTGTCTATAGTAGAAAGGATTATTATTATCATCATCTTGATACGGTGCCATTTCTTTTTTGAAATTACAGCTTTGTGATGAAATAAAGAGGTGTGAAGGACTGATGGATGAGCATGTAAAACCTTGCAGATCCCAGGCTGAAGTTGAAGCATGTTTTAACCATTTTCAATCATCGTTGTACACACCAGCCAAAGTAACAAACATCTTTTTCTTTTTAAACTTTTTTAAATATGTGTTTGATAAATTAATGTCATTGTTACAATTCCACTTTCCAGCAAATTGTGAGTTTTATCATGGATCATTACGTAATAGATTTCTCTGTCGGAGTGTTACATCTGCTATGCCGTTTCCTGAGGCTTCTGATTTCTAATTTTGATTCACATTCAGTCAAACCCTTCACTTCAGACAACACAGAATGGTTAGATCTGCCTAGAATAAAACTCACAGTGTTATAGCTCTTTGGGTTATAAGGATATACTGCAAGACCTTCTTTATGGTCAAGGCAAGAACCATTGGTAATAAATGCCTTTTATAGCAAGTAAATCTTCCTAGACAATGGAAAATTTGTAAAAGCAGCACTTCATATCCCTCAGGTTGCCATTATTCCAGCAAACTAAGGCGGTGAGCTGACAGAATTGTTAGCACAACAAGCAAAATTCTTGACAGTATTTTGTCCATCTTTGCGCTCTGAGTTTAGATTCTGCTGAGATCGACTTTGCCTTTCATCTTTTCAGGGTTGATAAAATAATAAGTACCAGGTGAGCACTGGGGTTGATGTAATCTCCACTCAATGTTTGTTTCTGCAGTTAACAAACACTATACTGTAACTGTCTCTTCAGTTAACAAACAATATACAACGTCTGTCTCTTTAGTTAACAACTGAACATTGCATCTGTCTCTTCAATTAACAAACAATATATATATATAAATGTCTGTCTCTTCAGTCAGCAAACGCTACACTGTGTCCGTCTTTTCACTTGACTGCACCTCATGCTCATATGCACATCATGAAACAACACTTGCACCCAACCATTTTTTCAGAAACCATTTCAAGTCAGAATCCCTGTGCACATGGAACAACACATCCAAGTTTATCGATAATCGTTTTCATATTTCTTTCAATGCAGGAAATAATGGAGAAGGCCACACTTGTCTTGCAGACGATTCAGTCTCACAAATCAGCCGACCATCCTCAGTTTACTTCTGAGTTCCTCTCTCAGTTCACATATTGTGTCAAAACTTTTGCAAACAGACTTGAAGATATTCACCATCAATATGGCGACATGCAGCAGTTCTTTCTTGTATTGCAAAAGGTGAGAGACTCCTTGGTAACATTGTTTGATTTCATATTCAGTATCCATACATGTGTGTGCGTGTGTGTGATTGTGTATGTATATACATATATATATACATATATATATATATATATATGTGTATATA
>NC_069004.1:1782748-1786456 GCF_001194135.2 Octopus bimaculoides
ATGCATATATCACAAAAACTGTTACTCAGAGTTTCACGTTCCTGTTTGTCAAACAGTTTTGTTTAGAATTCTAAACATATATACATATATACATATATACGACGGGCTTCTTTCAGTTTCTGTCTCTCTTTCTTTCTCTTCCAGTGTATCGCCTGGTACCAAAAAGTTCTTATGTTTCTACCAATGTCTCTTAGACGTAAGTTAAGAAGAATCCGTAAAACAGCCGCAACATATACAGATTCCTCTTCTGAATCCATTTCTTCCTTGTCGTCAGCTTCTTCCAGTCAATGGAACAATAAACTAATCCCAATTCCACAAAACTGGGCACACATTGTCTCTAACATTCACAGCCACTACCCCAGTCCGAAGAAAGAACACGTGATGATTTTAAATGAATTGGCACCTAAAGGCATTGGAAGTGAAATACAAGCAAAATCTTCTCTTTTATTCTTCAGGCAAGTCTTCCAGAGAGAAAATTTCATGCGACTAAATTCTTTCCTTTCATTAACATAAGTGAAGTTTCATACCGATGTATTAAGATATTGGTCTATTGCTTTTAATTTGATAATTTATCTAACATTTTAAATCTTTAATTTTTCATTTTTCTTTTTTCCGCATCCAGGATTCAAGTTTTATTGAAGCTACTTCAAAAATCCATCTTTCGGGGTTATGAATTGAATCTAGCTCTAAAGTGGAAGGTGGCTCTCATGAAAGACAAAGATGACATTGTGAATGATGCTGCATGGAGAAAATCCTTGGAATTTTCAGAAAAACATCCTACAGTCATTCCAAAGACAGAAAGCAGTCAAAACAAGAAACCTTCTGTTGATACCCCAATAAATGGTGTAACAGAACCAGAGATCTCTAAAACAGAAGTTATAAAATCAAATATTTCCAAAACAAATGCCTTAGCACAAGATGTCTCCAAAATTGATGTCATAGCATCAGATATCTCTCAGGAAAATGTTTCGTCATCAGCTTTACCCAAACCAGAAGTAATTGTATCTGATATAGTGAGCTCAGATGTAAAGACGCAAAGAGAAAAGAGTTCCGGTGACCCTCCTGATTATAAAACAGCTGTGCAAACAATGTATCCCACATCCGATGGAGATGAGGAATATTTTGTGTCTCTTTCTTTTTCTTCTGAAGTAGATTCTTCTTCATCATCTCAAGACGAAGACACACCAGATTTCTCTCCAAGATTTAGTGAAATTTTACCCCCTGTGAAACAATTTCCATTGCACCAGACACTAAAGGCAAAATCTGTCAGACCAAAGTCAAGAACCAAAAAATATAATGTTCTACCAAACAACTTAAAGAAATCTAAAAACTTTGCTTCAATGCCATCTTCTTTAGCCAATAGTTTCGATACAAACAACGAATCACTCCACAGTGCTGATTCCGCATCAAATCTCTGTTATTCTTCAAACAGTTCTATTAAAAAGCAAATATTCCATGATGCGATTGTGAAACAAATTCGGGAAGTGACTTTGAGTAACATACCTTCAGATTCGAAAATAGACATTGTTTCCAGTCTTTTGAACAAACATCAACCAAATAGTAGCAGTATGAGTAGCAGCAGCAGTCATAGAAGTCGCAATACGTGGCATCAGAATATTTTGAGCAGTGATATTAGCAGTGATGAAGATTGTAACTTAAACGGAAGCAAACCATCTCCCAATATGACCCTTCACTACAGATCCTTACCTAGATTTTACCAAAACCCATCCAATTCCAATATGTTATCTTCTGTTACTGGCAACAGAGCAAAAACTAAAAGAATGAAATCTCCAAAGACCAGATTAATTAATGATGGAAATATTATCTTAAGGAAGCAATATTCTAAATCACTAATGAATCTACAAAGTAATAACGATGTTGACCTGACTGATGATACAGCTCCACTTCCACAGAACCGTAACACCGAAACCAGTTTAAATGACATAGAAGAACAATTAAACCAAGTTACACTACAAGAAACCTTTGCAGCAAAATCTTGTGACTTTCCTGGAAATGAGAGACAATCGTTACTTACATCATCTCATAGATACAACAGTGATTACATTAATCAGTGGATTAATTGCAGTTGTAGCCCAACCAGTACTGATCTTACTGGTGACTTGGCACCGTCTAATTCACTCTCTGACACTGGATATACATCAAACAGGTAAGTGTTCATAGTGTTACCAACGTGTCACCAAGCTGGTCGTGTGCAGCTGCTAGCTCTGGCAGTTTGCTGTTGATATTGTTGCTCTGTCTGGAAATGAGTAACTGACAGGTGCAGATGCAGCTGTGTGGTTGAGAAGCTTGCTTCCCAACCATGTGGTCTTTGGTTCAATTCCACTGTGCAGCACCTTGGGTGAGTGTCTTCTACTATAGCCATAGATCAACAAAAGCCTTGTGAGTGAACTTAGTAAATGGAAACTGTAAGAAGCCCATCATATACATACATATATATTTCTATGTATGTATGTCTTTGTACTTGTTTGTCTCCCATTGACTGCCTGACAACCAGGGTTGGTTTGTTTATATCCTCATAACTTGGCTGTTGAGCAAAAGAAATGAACAAGGTAAGTGCCAGACTTTAAAAATAAGTATAAGGGGTCATTTGTCCAACAAAACCTTCAAGACGGTTCCCCAGCATGACTGCTGTCCAATGACTGAGGCAAGCAAAGGATAAAAGATTAAAAAATTCACAGGTCCACTGCTTGCAGATATTATAAGGTGTATCATCTTATAGGCAAACAGTGTGGAGGCCACTTGCTTTGAGCATTTTGGAATGGAGCTTTTAGGTAAATATTACTGGTTAATAGCATTCATAGCTTAGAAACTATACCAGAATAGACAATGGGGCCTGGTGCAGCCCCTGGCTTTACCAGCTCTGGTCAAACTATCTAAATCCTGCCAGTATGGAAAATGGGCATTAAATGATGATGATGATGATGATGATGATGATGATGATGATGATGATGATGATGATGATGATAATGATGATGATGATGATGATGATTATATATAAATGTGTGTGTGTGTGTGTGTCCCTCTCTTTATCTCGATGAGAAGAAAAGAAGAAAAGTAAAAGACAGATTCAACGAAAGAAAGCTTGTTGTAGTTATGTCGTTTCAGCCAAAGAGATGTCCAGACTTAGAGACTCTATAAGAGGGAAGTGATGAGAAGCATTTTGATGACTGACTGGTTTCTTGACAGAAAGAGACCTCTCTCCCTCTCTCTCTCCATCTCTCTCTCTCAATATGTATATTAGTGTATGTATATATGTATGTGTAAGTGCACTCTTGCACATACATAAGCTTGGTCTTGCTCTCTCTGGTTTATCACATTCACAGCTATGCATCATGAGCCTTTCAATAGTTCTCACATAGTGTACCATTTCCCCCCACATCACCACCACCACCACCACCACCACCAACATCTGCAATGCCGCCAAAAATCCATGCTAAATATTCTAATTTTAGATAATCACCAAAATTACAAATACCTATTTATCAGTGTGGCATTTTTTAGCAAAATTCCTACAGAAATGCGCTTGTGTATCTACAAGAGAAAGCCATTTTGTATGAATGGTGTAATACCAAAGCGTGATTTTTTGGAGGGGGTGGTGGTCTTTTTTTTTTTCTAATTTTTTTCTTTTTCTTTTTATATAAAAAGTGGAATATAATCAAAACAAAGTGGGCTGTTGTTAATAATAAT
>NC_069004.1:1786695-1789565 GCF_001194135.2 Octopus bimaculoides
TGTGTGTGTGTGTGTGTGTGTGTGTGTGTGTGTGTGTGTGTGTGTATATTTATATATATATATATATATATATATATATTATGGAGATGTACTTGCATAGCAAGTGACTTGATCTGAGATTGTGTGCTGAAACAAAAACAATTGCAGCATCAAAGGTGTTTATAAGCCATTTAAAAACACACAAAAACTTTTAGATTCACTTCAGCATTTAAATTTAATTTGTAAAACTATTTTCGTCTCTTTGAAACCGCAACTTGTTCGCTGACAAAATGTTGAAGTGAATCCAATGGTTTTTGTGTGTTTTTAAATGGCTTATAAACACCTTCCATGCTGCAAATGTAAAAACCACAATGTAAACTCATCTGGGACTTAAGTGCAGTATAATAAAAGCATCAATTTCAAAAGCTCAGCTACACTCTATGAGTGTCACTTAAAGATGTTAAATGCTGAAAGTGAAAACAAGAAAAAGAAAGAGAGAGAGAGAGACATATGCACACAACATATGCTTATATATGTGTGTGTGTGTGTGTGTGTGTGTGTATGTGTGTATCAAAAGTATACGAGGAATATGTGCACAATCTTATTCCTCTCACATCCAGACTGCCTTGTTTTTGAATTTATTTATGTATTCATGTATAAATGTATCTATGTAGCTGTGTATGTGTGTGTGTGTGTGTGTGTGTGTGTGTGTATGTGTGTGTGTTTGTGTGCATGTGTTTATGCAAGTCATGTTTGCAGTTCTGTAATGTTTGCATCTTTCTGCTGTGTTTTTTTTTCCCCCCAGTTGCTTATTTAACCTCGGGGACCCTGCTCCTCATTTCTCAGCTCCCAGCCCTAACCCACCATTCCTTACTCCCCAAATCCTCATTCCTAGCTCTTGTCATCGCCCAGTTCGCACCCACAATCCTCAAAATGTCTTCACCACCACCCCAGCCCCACCCCACCAGCCCTTCACATCCTGTCCACCTTTGTCTCTTATCTATCTCGGTGCTATTACACTCCTCCGTTCAACCAGTGAAATATTAACAGAATGAGTGATGAGAAAGAACTGTCTGAACAAACATTAATATCAATGAAAGTTCATTGCAGACTTCTTCTTTGTCTGTCTGTTTGTTTCTAAATGGCACCAGCTGCTGCTTCTTTGCTTATTTTTGATTGTGCTGCCAAAATTTCTGGTATAAAAAATATATATATATAGAAAATGTCTCTTAGATTGTGAAGGGCAAAACTAGGAAGCCAATCTTATACACAGTTCCACTGTCAAAATGTCTAAATTTAATGGGAAGTAAATCTAATTGCAAAGAGAATACCAAACCAAAACAGCTTGTTTGATTTTAATGTTTAACTTTTTGTTTCCCCTGAGGGAAGCTGTGGTGCCCATGGCCTTCATTAGCTTTCTTGGATCAGTAAGATTGATGCTACTAATGGAGTGGTGTAGCTTTTTGGAAGACGAGGACGGTAGCTATCTGCCTAAGAAAAAGTTATCTTCTCGAGTCATTGAGTTCAAATTCCGTGGTGGTGGTCAACTTTGCCACGCATTCTTTTAGGGTCAATAAAATACCAATCAAGTACTATAGTTGATGTAATCACTCCCCCCACCATCTCTCCTCGAAAATTTCTGGCCCTGTGCCAAGATTTGAAACCATTGTTAGAACTGGATAAGTTTTACCTGTTCTTTGACTGTCTTTTGATGGTGCAGGCATGGCTGTGTGCATAAGAAGCTTGCCTTGTAGTGATGTGGTACTGGGTTCGATTCCACTCGGCAGTACCAAGCGCAAAGTGTTTTCTGCCCTAACTTTGGGTTTACCAAAGGCGGTGAGCTGGCGGAGACGTTAGCACGCCGGGCGAAATGCTTACCGGTATTTTGTCTGTCTTTATGTTCTGAGTTCAAATTCCGCCGAGGTCAACTTTGCCTTTCATCCTTTCGGGGTCAATAAATTAAGTACCAGTTACACACTGCGGTCGATGTAATCGACTTAATCCCTTTGTCTGTCCTTGTTTGTCCCCTCTTCCGGGATCGGTTTGCTCGACTAAAGGCGGTGCTCCAGCATGGCCACAGTCAAATGACTGAAACAAATGAAAGAATAAAAGATTGCACAGCTCTATTTTCTACTTACAAAAAGTTATTTATTCCAGCAAGAAATTATAAGATTACCCTTTTACAGGTTTAAATGTCAAAGCTTTTTTTCCTTTTTTTAGTTGCTAGAATGTCTTGTAAACTTCTCTCCCAAAATAATATTGCTGAAATTACAGTGACAAATGATGATGATGATGATGATGATGATGATGATGATGATAATAATAATGGTTTCAAATTTTGCCACAAGGGCGGCAATTTCGGGGAAGGGGGATGAGTCGATTCCATCAACCCCAGTGTTTGACTGGTACTTATTTCATCGACCCCGAAAGAATGAAAGGCATAGTCAACCCCGGCGGGATTTGAACTCAGAACATAGCGATAAGTGAAAGACTGCTCAGCGTTTCATCCAGCATGCTAACAGTTCTGCCAGCACAAGGCCTGGAATTTGTAGGGAGGAAGAGAGTTGATCACATCAACTCCAGTACATGACTGGTACTTCATTTATTGACCCTGAAAGGATGAAAGGCAAAGTCAACCTCGGTGGAATTTGAACTCAGAACATAAAGACAGACGAAATATCATTAAGCATTTCGCCCGGCGTGCTAACGTTTCTTATTTCTTTATTGCCCGCAAGGGGCTAAACATAGAGGGGACAAACAAGGACAGACAAAGGGATTAAGTCAATTACATGGATTTGGTAGAAGAAAACTGAAAGAAAACCACCATGTGTGTGTGTGTTAGTGGCCTTGTGTTTGTGCCCTCCACTACTGTCTGAGAACAGGCTTTGGTT
>NC_069004.1:1790396-1797022 GCF_001194135.2 Octopus bimaculoides
ATTCTTCTGGTTAGCTTCTGGAAATTTCTACTTACCTTTTGAACTCCTGGCTATGCTTACTGGGTGTGACATCGTTTGACTATGTCCCTGGAGAAGGAAAATGCAGGCAGCAATATGGTCTTCAGTTTACAGCTGTAAATATCAATGTTTCTCACAATTTGTGGCTGCCTGCTTTTGTGTCCTCCAGGAATATAGTCAAACAAAATCGCAGGGGCAAGGGGGAAGGGGACAAGGGGCCTGAGGCAAGGGGAAGTAGGGCATGGGATCAGTCCATCCTGGGTGGTACTTTTAGTGGGGGGGCAGCCTGATTATAATGAGGGACATGAATATTAAAGATTTCTTCATTTGCCGACAGGTTTGAAATTACGATTGTAATACCTGTGACTGTGCTATTAAGGATAAGTTTTGGGTGATTAAAGAGGACATTTATACATTGTAAAGATTGGTTGGGTTTATGGAAGGGATGGTATAAATTAGTGTTTAAGTTAAGGGTAACATCCAGTTTCAGAGGAAATACTTAGGTTGTAGTTTTTAAAGAGTTTATGTAGGGCTTTCTTTGTGCATTCCACTGAAGGTCAAGATAATCCAGTTACTGCAAGAAGTGTGTCATCCCTGTATAGTCTGCCGGTTACATTGAGAAAGTATTGTTTAATTTGGGATAGGAGATACAAGCTCACAAGGCCTGTGACCTGGGTCGAGTCTGATGAGCCCATTGTTATATTGAAGTAATCCATTTACATACATATTTATATATTTCAGGAACAAGAACAACTTCTTAATTCTGAATTAGAAACAGAAATTGATCAAGATTTTGAACCGGATGAATTGTTGAGTCAGCAAAGTGATTCTGCTTCTGTTGCTAAAAGTGAAAGCCAAGATTTTGACAATTTCATTTGATATTCAAACTTGGCTTTTGTTGAATTAATTTGACAATTGCCACATTGCAGATGGCATTTCTAGCAATTTGGTAAGTACATTGTTCAACAAATCAGTCTATTTTTAACTACTGCCTGAAAATATTAGTTTCAAGAAGTGTGTATAGCTGTGAAATCTTTACTAGGGTTTAAATAAGTAAGTCATTTGATGCATGCTGTTCAAGTATGATGAATAAAATTGGTTAAAACAGACCTATTAATCCACAATTAACAAAGAATTTATGTTAATTAGCGAAGATAACTCTATGAATGTGTCATGAAAATTTGTGATCTGAGAAATATGCTAAATATTAGTAAGTCAGTAACTTCCCCATAATCTAGCAGTTCAGCAAAAGAGACCAATAGAATAAATACCAGCCTTAAAAAAAAAAATAAATAAGTTCCTGGGTTGATTCATTCAACTACAAATTCTTCAAGGTGATGCCCCAGAATGGCCACAGTCTAATGTCTAAGACAAGTAAACAATAAAAGATAAAGATTAATAAGTCAATTTCATTTAGTTTAAACAGAATCCATTTTCTGGGCCCAGACTGAAGAAAGAACTGGTCCATGCAGTCTTTGCATGATCTTCAGGTTCTCTTAGTAGAAGATTATAAGCCTGCATTCACATTTTGGTCCCCCATGTCTGTTATGCCTGCTTCTTGACTGCAACTGCCATTTTGGATGGAAAAACTATTTTATACCTTAAACAGATTTTGCTGTGATAGGTGCAGGCATAGCTGTGTGGTAAGAAACTTGCTTTCCAGCCACATGGTTTCTGGTTCAGTCCCACTGCATGGCACTTAAGGGCAAGTGTCTTCTACTTTAACTCTTAGCCAAACGAAAGCCTTGTGAGTAGATTTGATAGATGTAAACTTGTAACTCTAGTTAGATGGGTAATTGGATAATTAGATAGGTTGCATGTTCTTACCAATATTAAAATCAAGTCCATTTGAAATTTTCATTGGAACCATTTATTTATGAATAAACATTATAATGACTTCAAAAGTAAGTTGCCAGAGGCTGAATCACTGATTACCATTAGTGAGTTATATATGTATATTGGCCAAGAATTAAATAGCTACATATATGTTTTAGCAAGCAGCAACAATAAAGAACGTATTGTGTTGGTTCTTGCAAAAGTGAGAATATTGTGTTCATTGTAAACAAAGTGATTCTTTTTAACTCAAGGTTGAGCAGCCAACCAAGAATCCTGTGTTTGTCTGTCTTTTCAATCTCTGCACTGATTGTTCCATGCTCCTATATTTATGGCCATATTGCGGCAGGAAACTCATGGAAGTTTCCATTTGAAATCATATGATCAAATGATTGCAGCTGTAATATGATTGGTCAGAATTCAGGGCAAGTCATCTGATAAATTGTGGCCTATTTTTCATTGCTGAACTGATGCAATTTCAAATGTAAGCCCTGCTACACACACAAACACACACGTGTTTGTGTGTTTGTGTGTGAAAAGGCCGGCCCTTTGAAATATCAGTACTGCTCCTTTTTCACGGCTCAGTGAACTGGAGCAATGTGAAATAAAGCGTTCTGCTCAAGGACACAATGCATCACCAGGAATCGAACTCATGTCCTGATGATCATGAGCCGTACACCCTAACCACTAAGCTATATGACATCACATAAAACATATGAATACATATTTTGTGTATATGAATATAAATGTATGTATATGTGTTTGTGTGTGAGAGTGTTAATGTGTGTGTTTGTCTCTCTTTGTGTTGACATTGTGTGGGAGATGTAAACGACTGTGGCTGTCACATAAGCATGGAAAAGCAGGCATTAAAACAGTGGTGGGGGCGGAGGTGACAGCAGCAGTGTTGGCAGTAGTTGAAGTTGCAATGGTGATGATGATAATGATGATGTTGATGGTGCATCAGCAGCTAACCTTTAAAGTCAATAGAGACCAAGTATAAAGCATTAGGCTTATCTCTCCCTGGGCTTAACTTTAGCTTATGATGCTGTCTATAGCTATAGGAAATGAAGGAGATAAAACAATATGGAAAGAAGCAAGCTAGTCGACCAGCGTATCCATGCTAGCATAGATTCATAAACAACACTAAGCGCGTTCATCACATTTGTCTCCCTTGAACTAACACCTCTTCAACAAATTCACAAGGAAATCATGTAAAAACAAAATCATCTATACTTCCTGTAAGTGATGTGTCAACACCTTTGGAATTTCCCAGCAACCACACTTCACAAAATGCAACAGTCCTAAGTAGCCCAACCAGGGAAACCTCTTAGCCATCATTCGATCTGCTAGAAATAGCAGCTAAATTACTCCTGAAGCAAAACTTGATGTTTTTAAAAAAGAGAAGACACACTGGATAATGTAATAGTCCTAGACATGATTGTCTGGAAAAATGTCAGGGTAGTCTTCGCTCTAGAATTCCTTTGGTTGTAGGTCTACTCAACCAATGCTTACCTGGGGGGGGGGGGGGGGGAATAACAATGAATATATCACCATTCCTAGAAAGTTATACAACACAACCAAAAGGAGAGTTCACATGACACTCCCCTCTGTTGAACAGCTCATGGAAGTACACACACACACACACACATGCATATTTCAAGGGCATTTGCAACATGCAGAGTGGAATATAAACTATTTGAAGCATTAGATCTGTATGTATGTATATATATATATATATATATATATATATATATATACACACACACACACACACACACACATACATGCATACATAATTACATGCATACATACATACATACATACATGTGTGTGTGTATGTATCTGACATTGCCAAACATTTGGCTGTCTCTCTTGTTGTCCTGGTCTACTCCAGTTGCATAACAAACAGCAGTAATATATCTAAGCAATGATCTAACACCATGCCTTGGAGCATCAGTTCTTTGATGGAATTGTAGAATACAATAATGACAAACAACATGCTACAGGACATTTATAAATTTGGTGAATTCTATCCAATGGTGTAGCTGGGGGTGGGAGATGGGAGGGGGAGCTGCACCAGGTTTCAGTCTTATTTGGCATGGTTTCTACAGCTGGATGCCCTTCCTAATATGCCAACCACTCCAAGAGTGTAGTGGGTGCTTTTTACATGCCACCAGCATAGTACTTTATTTATTGATCTCAAAGAGGATAAAAGGTAAAGTTGACTTTGACTGGATTTGATCTCAGAGTACTGGAATGATGACTGCAGGACAATGCATCCAGCGCCCTCGCAGCCCTGCAAATTCGACAGAATGAACATAGAAGGAAAGGTTCTCTCTTTTGTGCATTTGTTAAAATCCTCATTTATACGACAATCATTATGGGTTTGTTTTGATAAATACTCTTCAGAACGGCAAGTTAGACTGAGGCAAAGATGGAATGTGAATGAAGCTCATCAAAATAATACCAAAATCAAAGTGTAAAACAAAACAAAAGACAATGCTAACAGCCAGTCATACACACATCAATTGAGTGTTAGCTTTGATGAATTAACAGTTATTAATAATGAAGCTGAAAGGCTATTCATTAGGAGATTAATATGATATTGATATATATATAAAATACGTGTGTGTGTGTGTGGGGGGGGTTCCTACACATTATTCTTTATGTTTGCTTTTCAATGATAAGCAAAGCATTATATCTAAATAAAATGGCACAAAGCAATAAAAGTACATGATACAAGTACAGCCCACTGATCCTAAGCAATGATAAAAATTGAATGAAATTGAAAAAAAAAAATTTTTCAGGCATTTATCTTACGCCATTAGCTCTGTTTCAGTAATTAAACAACTTTTTTCTACTTCATGTTCTATTAATCATATTTTTGTTACTGTTTGTTTGATAGAAAACCTTAATGAACCTGACCAGTTTACTACAGAGCAGACTCAGCTGAAAACAAGCTCATTCTTTCAAAGAATTAGAAAACAAGAACAACTGATAACAGACTGTAATGACCTCATTTCAGGTGACATTTTAGCATTACATCATTCTGTCACCTGTCTGTCTTTTTGACCAATGAAACACCAGTGTTCTATCAGCAATTTTTGCTATTTAAATAGAACCTGAATCATTTTCTCCCTCTTCCCATTTATCCTTGGA
This sequence comes from Octopus bimaculoides, assembly GCF_001194135.2. Taxonomy (NCBI): domain Eukaryota; kingdom Metazoa; phylum Mollusca; class Cephalopoda; order Octopoda; family Octopodidae; genus Octopus; species Octopus bimaculoides. The sequence continues at coordinate 1,795,407 of NC_069004.1, forward strand.
AGCAACCATACAACCATATGATAGCTATTTTACTCTCCACCCTCTATCTTGTTCCCCCTATTCTTATCACTTTGTCAGTTATTAGCTCCTTGTTTTGTCTCCACAGAACAGAATTGGCTATCTCAAATCCCAAGAGGCATTGTGGCTGAATGAGAAATCATTTTCTGAACAGTTAATTTCCACCAATTTGAAAAGACTTACATTATCTACATTTTTCTCTCAACTGCTGCCCATTATCTACTTGTACACATTGACCTTATAAACAAGAAAATATGTTCAAATGCTTACTACAGCACAAATTAGCCAATTGACTTTAAAAAAACATGAACGTATATATATATATGTACATTTTCTATTACATATTTTTTATAACATAAATTACATAATTGACTTCTGTATGTATAAAATCACAACAGATTATACACACCTAACCTTTTATTGATATAATGTAGCCAAAATTGTTATTTTGCAGTGTATTAATTTTGTAGTTTTTAAACTTGTACTCACAAACTATATGTAGTCTACTATTGAATTATTGTACCAACAAGATCAGAAGGGGTTTATTTTTTTGTTGGTGAGTAGGAAATAAAAGAAAGATTAAACATAATTCTTTGTTTTTAATTTTTTAAACTGTTTTTATCTTTTTATTTGTTTCAGTCATTGGATTGTGGCAATGCTGGAGCACCTCTTTGAAGGGCTAAGTTAAACAAGTTGACCCAAATACATTTTTTTAAAACATCAAGTGCTCATTCTATCATTCTCTTTTGACAAACTACTAGTAGTTGATTCATATTGGCCATTGTAAGGTTTCAATCAATATAAGGACTATATGATTAGTCTAATTATATACAGAGGTGTTGAAGATGGAGATGGAGTGAGTGATATTGTAAACTGACTTCACAGCTTTGATATAAATACATTTATTGTTCCAGTCAGCAGTATACTGTCAGTGCAATGGCTGTTGCAGCAGTTACTGGCATGGAATGTATCACAAATATTTTGTTTTTATTCTTCTATCTTTTACTTGTTTCAATCATTGGACAGCAGCCATATCAAATAAATCAACCTCTACTTTTGTGGGTTAGGCTAAAGTAGATGATGCTTGCCCAGAGTGTCATGCAGTGGGACTGAACTCGGAACCATGTGATTGGAAAGCAAGCTTCTTACCACACAGCCACACTTGAGCCTGTATGTGTGTGTGTGCATGTGTGACAGACTCCATTCACCATGTGGGTACAGATTACATATAATGTGTTCGTGCCAATCATGTAGCAGGTGCTGTTACTGTTATTGCTGTGGTTGTTTCCGTTTTTTGTTTTTGTTTTTGTTGCACAGGACAATAATTTGCTGTGTGAACGTTCAACTTCTTTCTCTAGTAGCGAATGGAAATATTTAGGCCAAATAGTAATAATAATACTAACAATAATAATAATAATAATTTGCAGAATATTTTAAAGTTTAATAAATATAATACCTGTTAGTTTTAGGAAACAATAAGACCTACCCATTCCCAGCCCTTCCTTTCTATTTCTCTTCTTTTATCTCACTCTCTCTCTCTGTGTATATGTATGTGTGTATATATATATATATATATATATATATATATATATATATAT
>NC_069004.1:1797468-1799945 GCF_001194135.2 Octopus bimaculoides
TCTCTCTCTCTCTCTTTCTGCACCCAGCTACCTCTGTATCTTACTTAAGCTGATTATCTGAGGAGAGGGAAGAGTTAAGAACACCATCACAAGTTGATCCAGCAATGTTCCTCCCTATTGTTTATTACTGTTGCTGTGGACCAGCTAAATATCACCTCTAGTCTGGTTTACATTGCCATGTTGCTGCAGAACTATGGAGCAAACATAACCAGTAAGTTGCTGAAGAGAGCAACCGAGCAAAGAATCGGAGAGGGTAGGTTACACTGAATAACCGTGTGACAGGCTGGTCAAAAACTGTTATACTTTTATCATGGTACTTAAGTTACTGTTAACATATTTAATGCAGTGTGTATAAAATATATAATTAGAAATAATTATAAGATGAGATTTAGCTGCTACATTGAGTAGATTATATAAATTACATAATAAACTTCCCATCATTTTGTGGGAAGCACCTGATGGTTTGTTATACCTTACTTACAGCACCAGATAACAGTTGTATCACATATCATATATATAACTTCATACAACATCTTATATCTTATATTAGATAACAGACATATCATGTATATGACTTCCCAAACCCTTCTTTCGCCAGTTAACACATATATCCTGTATTTAAAGAGTAGCAAAACATTAAGAGGTGGAGGTTTTTTTTTTTCACAATTTAGAATTTTGAAATATTTTAGTATATTAAGTTAGGTTTGACTGTGTGGTTAAAAGTTTGCTTCCCAGCCACATGATTTCAGGTTCAATCCCATAAGCAGCATCTTCAGCAAGTCTCTTCTAATATAGCCCTGGGCCAATCAAAGCCTCATGAGTCTCCTTGTTTTGACATCATGTAATAGTTATGAAGAAGTGTCCTTGTCATGTAAGCAGTGTCCTTTGATTCCAGTCTTCTGTGAAAGCATGTCTAGTCATGAAGAAATACCATCTCAACAGGAAACATGAGGTAAGGATTGGTGACAGCAAGGGCATCCAACCATAGAAAATCTGCCTCGACAAAATTCCATCCAAATATACAAACATGGAAAAGTGGACGTCCAAACGATGATGATAACGATTAAGCAAAGGCATTGGATTTACAGAATCACTACAGCATTGAGTAAGAGACCATGTGGTATTTAATTCTATCATTTAGGTTCTGAGTTCAAATCTTGCCAAGATATACTTGGGCAATATCCATTCAATGTGTTCTACTTTTATATGCTGGCATTTTATGATACATGTGAGATTTCCTATTTCTAGCTGGTCAAGTAACTGCATAGATTCTCACATTATCTTGCATAACAACACATCTATGTGTGGCAGCATACAAAATGTTCTCACCTAATGACATCAGATTTATAATTAGAAGTAGAATATATTAGGTGGTCAAGTATGATATTTGTAGTAAGGTATATGGTAACGTTTGACAGTTTTGGTCGGCCTGAGGCTATAGTAGAAGACACTTGCCAAGGTGCCATGCAGTGGGACTGAACCCAGAACCATGTGGTTCGTAAGCAAGCTACTTACTACACAGCCACGCCTACTCTAATTAACAATGCATTAAAAATTTTTTTTCTGGGTGCCAGTTGCTTGAGAGGTCTAGTTATTTGAATACCAGATAAAAGGGAGTTTAGTGCATATACTTGTATATATATATATATATATATATATATATATATGAACGCCTCTGTGTGTGTGTGTTTATATCCCGTAGCTTGATCACGTGACTGATCGGACTACCAGATGTTGTTACACATAGCTGGGTCACAGTGCGCTTTGCATTGTTTTAGCTTCTGGATGATGTCACCCTGCTGGCTAAGCAAGCAGGCCACCGTTTTACCTCTGGTCGAAAGGAGGGTTGGAGCAGTGTTGACTGAAGTGTTTTGCTCCAGAACACAACGCTCCACCCAGCCTGGGAATCAAACACACAATCTAGCTTTCGTGAGTGTGACAGCTTAACAGTAGGCTGTGGGCCTTCATGTATGTTTGTGTGCAGGGTGGGGGTGGGGTGGACAGATAGACAGACAGACAGATAGATAGATAGATAGATAGATAGATAGATAGATAGATAGATAGATAGACAGATAGATGGATGGATGTTGGATATAGTCAGACAGACAGACAGACAGATAGACAAATAGGTCATTAGAGAGAGAGACAGGTTGACAGACAGACAGATGAAGAGACAGACAGACAGATAGATAGATAGATAGATAGATAGATAGATAGATAGATAGATAGATAGATAGATAGACACTCACACACACACACACACATATACACACACACACATACCCTCAAGGCTGTGTTGATGATATTAAATGTAGCAATGATATTGTACTAATGAACAAAACTCGTAACCCCCTCCCCCCACCCCACTCCAGTTATGCCTCTCCTATAAAACCAGGTAGCACCCTGCTCGCCACTCAGCTGGCTGGTTTGTAACAAAGGAAGCTAGCTATTTGTTTATAAAAGTGGTTACCCTTAAC
>NC_069004.1:1800174-1804145 GCF_001194135.2 Octopus bimaculoides
CCCCAAAGGGAAAGTTTCCAGGACCCTTGTTGCAGTCTCCTGTGCACATATTTCTTATAATAAAAGTAATCATTCAAATGGGAAAAGGAGAAGTCAAATTGACAAATTTACATATTAAGGAGAAGTTATTAATAGACCTAAAGTTTCTTGTCAAAACATTTTCCAAACTAAGATTAAACTGAGATTAAAATATTCTGGAAGGTTTATTGATAGCAGTGTCATGAATATCTATTAAATATTCTAAAAAATAAAAAAAAATAAAAATAAAAAAATAAAAAAACGAAAACACAAAAAAAAACTACCGTTAATGTCCTGTTATTAAACTACTGAGAAATTTGGAAAGTCACAGATATAATCTGGTGATACATATCTATATGTTTACCTAGACTATTTATCTTCTTAGGTATACCCATCCATCCCTTACACACACACACACACACACACACACGCTCTCACACATCCATACTTGTACATATATACATACACACACACACATACACACACATATACATGTGTATGTCTGTGGGGGGGATGCCTGTGTGTGGAGAGGGGTGTCTGGGGGGAATAGGCTTTTTTCAGTTTCCATCTGCCAAATCCACTCACAAGGCATTAGCTGGCCTTGGGCTATAGTAGAATATCTGGGGTGGGGAGAGTTCTGTCAATGAAATCTCATTCTGAGGATGAATGGGAGATTTTGCTATTGAAACCAGCTTCAAAGTTCCTTAATATAACTGGAATATGGCTGGAATTCCTAAGAACATATATATGAATATTCACAGAAATTCCTACCATTTTGTCAGATAACGACTGTTTATTAATCTTAGATGATTAATTACTTATACATTTCTTCAATTCACAAATTCTTTAACTCTTACCCTTAACTTTCGTTTCTCCAAAGCTTCAAACTTCTAAATATATTCTTGGCATTTTAAAGTTAATATTTATAAGCCTCTCATTTCTCCAAATACTATTTATCTCTGAATTAGCTGCCATAAGTTACCACTTTTCTTATCAACCAATTAAAGTGATTCTTTTTTTTTTTCTTTTTTTTTCAGTCATTAGACTGCGGCCATGCTGGAGCACCACCTTTAGTCGAACAAATCGACTCCAGGAATTATTCTTTGTAAGCCCAATACTTATTCTATCGAGCTCTTTTGCTGAACTGCTAAGTTACGGGGATGTAAACACACCAACATTGGCTATCAAAACAGACATTGGTTGTCAACACACACAGACACACACGCACACATATATATAGGCACAGGAGTGGCTGTGCTGTAAGTAACTTGCTTACCAACCACATGGTTCCGGGTTCAGTCCCACTGCATGGAACCTTAGGCAAGTGTCTTCTACTATAGCCTCGGGCCGACCAAAGCCTTGTGAGTGGATATGTATATATGCATGTATATATATATATGTGAGTGGATATGTATATATGCATATATATATATATATATATGTGTGTGTGTGTGTGTGTGTGTGTGTGTGTGTGTGTTATCACACTGTCCACGTGTATTTTACACTTCAATCATAGCAAGTACTTTGTCATGTGACCATTTATATAACGTTACAAGATGCCAGCTGTACACAGAATGGATATTTAATCATGAAGCTATATCTGGTCTAATTGTTGTTTATATATGTGCATAGGCTGTTCTTATGAAATCCATTTAATTCAAAGGATAATCTGACAAGCATTATCTAAGCAGTGACACCTTACAACAGGAAGTGGCCTGGCTTTATACCGCTCTGATACCACCACTGTTATGGACCTGTTTGTGGAGTTTGAGCTGAGGGAGGCCTTTCTGCAATTCCTCGGTCTGCTAGAAATAGCAGTGAAATTTCACCCAAATTGTACTACATCATCATCATCATTATCATCATCATTTTAATGTTCACTTTTCGATGCTTGCGTAAGTCACATGATATTTCTACAGCACACTTAGCTCAAGCAACTGAGGTCAACTTAGCCATTTGTTCTATCGGAGTCGATAAATAAAGTACCACTTCTGTCCTGAGTCAATTCTTTTCTTTCCCTTTCTCTTTCTTTCTGTCTGTTTGTCTTAACTTCCAGAAAGAAATTTACTGTGGTCAGATATGGAGAGGAACAGGTAGGAGAAAGAAGGGGCCCTGCCATGTCTGAAAAAGTTCCCAAGACATGTTAAGCACCCAAAGCAAGGCATGTGCAAAATTTAAGCTCCTGTTGAACCATCCAACCCATGCCAGCATGGAAAACAGACGTTAAATGATGATGATGATGATGATGATGACGGTAACAACGATGACAATGCAATGTGAGCTATTGTGTTTTCTGTAGTGTCAACATCCAAGCATCATCACTATTTTTCCATATCCTTCAGCATTTCCCATGGAACTCTTTGGTCTTCTGCCTGCAAGAGAAATATCTAGGTGGGGGTGGGGAAATTCCAGGAGGGTGACATTCACTATAGATGGAGTGAGGAGAGGATCGTAGCAGCTAGAGTAGGGGCTGGTAAGTGAGGCACTGTGAATAACCGAAAGAGCAGAGTTGAGGAACATAGGTCATAGTAGTAGAGGTAGAAACAAATGAATGAGGAGACAATGTGGAACTGAAACCGAAACCTACATGGTTGCAAACTGAGCTTCTTAGCCACAAGGCCATAACTGCACCTTGTTTTTATTGCATTTTATCAAAGAGTTAAGGAGGTACAATCCCATTTCTTTGATAAAAGCAGTGCTATTGTGTTGTGGAAGAAGACAAGACTGATATGCTTCCACCTGGGAATGTTTATGAGATTTCGGTGTCTAGATTTCACATGGAGCGTACTTAGGTGAGGGAGGTGGGAGGAGAGTAACAACTGGTGTCACCTGGTCAGATGTGGACTTTGTTAGAGGTGACGTTAGCAATTGTTGTCTTTAAATCAACAAATTGGATTTCATTGATCAAATTTCGTTATTCAGCTTTGAAATTGTGACCTATATCTGCTGAGTATAAGGTTCTTTTATGACGTAGGGTTCTAACCCTTGGACAATACGGCTTTTTCTCTTAAGACAAATATTTTGATGGCTCTGTGTTAAATCCATTTTTTGTCATTAAGATTTATCATTTTATCATTAACATTTGTCAAAATAGATATAGGGATAATGGCAAATGGCCCCCCATACTGGTGGCACATAAAAGCACCCATTACACTCTCAGAATGGTTGGCGTTAGGAAGAGCATCCAGCCATAGAAAACCATGCCAAATCAGACTGGAGTCTAGTGCAGCCTTCCAGCTTACCAGCCCTGGTCAAACTGTCCAACCCATGCCCTGGTCAAACTGTCCAAAGTATTAATCAACGTGAGGTTGAAGTAGCAGGCACTTTTCCAAAATGTGTCATGCAGTGGGATTGAACTCAGGACTACATGGCTGGAAAGCAAACTTCTTAAACCACACAACCATGCCTGCACCCTTGGTCAGTGACATCACAAGCAAAGCTGAACGATGGATTTAGTTTCAGTGTTGATGCCCAAAGCAAATAGGTTATAGCAAATTGGATGTTTACTTACAATGAATTAATTATTATTTCAGCCTTTGCATATATCATCATCATCATCATCATCATCATCATTGTTGTTGACATAACCGTTGTCATCGTCATTGTCTTTGTCGTCGTCATCGTTATTGTTGTTGCTATCTTCATTGCTGTCGTCATTGTCATTGTTACCATTATCTTCATCACAATCGTCCTCACCGTCATCATCATCATCATCATCATCATCATCATCATCATCGTCTTCGTCGTCGTCGTTGTCATCATCATCATCATCATTGTTCTCATGACTTTCCAATGCTTGCATGAGTCAGGCAGGATTCGTTGAGCCAGATTCTCCACAGCCAGATGCTGTTCTCGTTGCCATCCTTCACCTCTTTCCAAGGAAAATAATATTCCCCCTCCCCCCCTCCCCATGTTTGAACAAGGTTTTACAATAGATTGCAAGGAAACAATCT
>NC_069004.1:1804256-1807676 GCF_001194135.2 Octopus bimaculoides
TGTGTGTGTGTGTGTGGGTTACTAAACTATCTTCTTGTTTCTCCCAACTTGGTAAATGGCGAAAGAAATTAAGATTTTGGCAGGAAACCTGGAGAGCTGTATCTCACAAGGCTTTTCTGGTTTCTATAATAATAGTAATAATCCTTTTCCTTATAGGCACAAGGCCTGAAATTTGCGGGAGGGGGATAGTTGATTACAATGACCCCAGTACTCAGCTGGTACTTAATTTATCGACCCCGAAAGGATGAAAGGTAAAGTCGACCTCAGTGGAATTTGAACTCAGAACGTAAAGACAGACGAAATACCGCAAAGCATTTCATCCAGAATGCTAACGATTCTGCCAGCTCACTGCCTCAATAATTAGGAGGAGGAGGAGGAGGAGGAGGAGTCCATCCAAAGTACTAAATATTCAAACAATTTCACTCCTTTGTCACTCTGTGCCATTGTTTCAATTAATTTTTGAAAATAATTAAAGAATTTAGTGAAATAACTTTATCGTTATTAAGCTGATGTTTTCGAACATAAGTTAACACGAGTTTTTTGATGGAAGGATTTAATTTAGATCCCTTTAAAACAGGGAAGTTTGTATCACAGAATCAGGGTGAGGGTCTCAGGGGTTAAATTAAGGAAGTGCAGGCCAGCAAAATGACAGAGTAACAGATGCAGTTGTCTTTTAGGATTTTGGAAACTATGGTAATTCCAAAGTGAAAGACATCTTTTCTCCTTCGTTAACACATGATATTGCAATGTTTTGTATTGTTACAATACATTGACAACAATGTAAAATATAAAACAATATGTACAAAAGACAAATGACAAAAAACACCATATTCTTTTTTTTTATTTGTTTCGGTCATTTGATTGTGGCCATGCTGGAGCACTGCACTTAAGGATTTTTTAGTCGAAGAAATCAACCCCAGGGCTTATTCTTTATAAGCCTAGGACTTATTTTATCAATCTCTTTTGCTGAACTGCCTAGTTACGGAGACGTAAACACACCAACATCGGTTGTCAAGTGATGGTGGGTGGGGACAAACACAGACACAATGTCTGTCTATAATTATATCTTTAATTTGTTGCTGTCATTGGAGGTAGTGGCAGCTCGTGTATCGGCACTGCAACCATGTCGTTGAGGTTCTTTATTGTAACGTAAGCAAATACAGTCAGGTAAGCAGTATGCACAGCTCCCATAGGATTATGTAATGTGTTACGCAACTCCCAGTTCATCAGGCAAAGCAAATAAATAAGTGTGCGATGACATCCTGATTAATCGACAGATCAGCAACTCGTGAAATTTCTAATCAGAATTACCAACATTTCAGAAATGTCAGGCGGAGAGGACAGCAAACTGTCAATCAACAAGGGTGCATAACATAGTGATGTTGTAAATTAAAGAACAATTAAAGGCAGTTGAAAGCATTTCTATTCCAAAGAGGTCATTAAAATTAGTAACTTCATTTATAAAGACTTGTAGTGGCAGATAGCAGGCGCCAAACAAGACACGTGACCCTATCAAAACATATCTGAAGAACAGCTGCTGACTTTATTCCAATAAAAACATTTACAGTGTTATATTGTTTTAAACTGTTTTGATGTTAATTACATTAAGGAGTGGTATGGTTGATAAATTCCAGAATTTCTTAGCCGCTCGCTTAATTAATCTTAATAAAAGTGCTCTGATTAATTATTACAAGACTAAAAGAATATTAGCAAATTAGCTAGTTAGAAAGAAAATCTCAGTAAGAGATGAAAGCAGTAAATATACTGAGAAGTCATGTTTATCACCATTTCCACATGGCTGTTCCGTAGGAACTGATGTCACTACCATTTTAAGCTCAGGAGGACACCTCCACCGGTTAGTTATTCAATACAATCTGCACCCAATATATATTGCAAACAGGGGAGCAAACCCCTACCATCTTCCAGTGACAGAACCACCAGACCGTTCAGTTTTGAGCTATTTGTGCTCATCCTCAGTGATGGACACTCATCCACTAGAGTTCACTCCAGCTTGCAATATCTAGAAAAATAAGTGACAAGCAGTCATTTATCATTGTTGTGTGAACTGCTACACCTGTGATGGTTATTCCTTACACCATTACTATAGATAATTTTGGTGTTTATGCAACTGAGTAGCGTAATCATCATCATCGTCGTCGTTATCATTTAACATCTGCTTTACAAGCTGGCATGGATTGGACAGTTTGACTAAGGACTGGCAGAGTCAATAATTTAAGTACCAGTTGCATACTGAGGTTGAACTAATCGACTGCTCCCCCCTCCCCGCAAAAAAAAAATTTCAGGCCTTGTGCCTAGAGTAGAAAATATCATTAGTTCTATCTTTCCTGGTTCATAATTCCCAATCAAACTCTGCAAGTGAGCATCTAGTACTCAGAATAATATCAATTTCTTTGCACGATAAAGAAGAATTTTTAATGGTTGAACTCAAAGTAGATAAAGCTATAAATAAGAGCACATAACAACTGGATTAAAAAGCATTAGGTTGGAAAAAGCCAGAGGCTGACCATAAGACTCAAACCTACATCTTCTGTAAAAATGATTGATGTTCTACCATTGTACCAAAATAATCCTTTTGAATTTTTCTATCCGTTACCAATTTTGGAAACTGCTTTCTTACCAGCAAGTATTGCTTGTTGTTTATGTCATAGAGATTTAGAAATGAGCAGCCTTTAACTTGTTCTATCCAAAGAGCTTTTAAATCTAATATTTACATAGTATTATCGTTAATAGCTCTATCTGCTTCGAGTTCAACCATTAAAAAGGAATTATTTCACATTCTCTTGAAGTTTCTAAAATCTTATGATGTGAACAAAATACACACACACACACACACACACACATACACACACATGTATGCATGTATTATGTATGTATGTTTGCATATATGTATGTGTTAATGTATGTATGTATGTATGTATGTGTGTATGTATGCATATGTGTATGTATATTCAAACAGATTTACACAGCGTTTCCATACACAAACTTCACTCAGACAGCATTACTCAGGCCAGAGCTTTAGTAAAAGACTCTTGCCCAAGGTGGCATACAGTGGCACTGAACCTTAAGCCCCACTGTTCCAAACCAAACTTCTCAACCACAACCATGCCTACACCTATAAATTATATGACACAAAGAAAACAAACATTTATTTCTCTGTGATAAATAGACTCAGTTTTATGAAGACAACAGCTACAGTTATTAGGGCTGCTGAACGGTTAGATTTTTAAGTGTTGCTTCTTCAAAATTACGAAATCAAGTGAATCTGTTTCTTAAATAAATTTTTCAGCTGTTAAGTCAATAGATACGATGCGAAGAAGATATCATCTAATTAAATCCAGTATGTTGATGATGCCAACTGGAGGGATGTAGAATAATGTTTATATATATATATATATATAT
>NC_069004.1:1808050-1809810 GCF_001194135.2 Octopus bimaculoides
TGTGTGCGTGTGTGTGTGTGTGTGTGGCTTAGTGGTTAGGGTATCCAGCTTCCAATCATTAAGTCATGAGTTCAATTCCTTGTAGTGCATTGATTCCTTGAGCAAGACACTTTATTTCACATTGCTGCAGTCCATTCAGCTGGCAAAAATGAGTTGTACCTGTAATACGAATGGGGGGGGGGGCAGCCTTGTCATATTCTGTGTCACGATGAAACTCGCTGAAAACTATGTTAAGGGTACATGTGTCTGTGGAATACTCAGCCACTTGCATGTTAATTCAATGAGTCTGTTAGTTTAGTTAATCAAACAATTGAACATATGTGGTTGAAAAACTCTCAATGTGGTCTGTTTATTATTTACATTGGTGTGTGCGTGCGCGTGCACGTGTGTGTGTGTGCATGTGTGTGTGTGTGTGTGTGCATGTGTGTGTGAGTATGTGTGAGTGTATGTGTGAATAGGTGTGTGTGTGAGTGTATGTGTGTGAGTATATGTATGTGTGAATGTGTGTATGTGTGTGTTTAAGAGTGTGTGGGTGTGTTTAAGAGAGCGTGAGTGTGTGTGTGAGTATGTGAGAGTGTATGTGTGTGAATAGGTGTGTGTGTGTGTGTGTGTGAATGTGTGCATGTGCGTATGAGAGAGGGAGTGCATGCATGTGTGTGGATATCTTTGATCAATGCATATCAGCTAAAGATATAAAAGCATTAGTGAGAATCCCCCTCCCCCTCTCCCTCCCTCCCTTACTCCCTTCCTTTCTCCTTTGACGCAACATTAAAATATATACAAACAAATAAATAAATAGTATATAAAAAGAAAAAAAAAGCAAGAAAAGAAAATATGTTAAACTCAGAAAAGATTTATGTGCAGACTGAATAACGAAGCTATGTAATTTACATAATAACAGATGCAAAATGACAACTGGGTCAGCCAGGTGAAGGAGATGTCACTTTGTGAACACCTGCATGGTAGATTAGGCTCTACTAAAAGTGATTACTCACACCTTCGTATACTTTATCATTATTTTCAGTCTCTGTTGAAACCATGGGGCATATAAGAAGAGACAGCTGATATTACACTCATAAACCGCACATGGGTAGTTTGGGATGGTTTTTAGGTTTTGTTAGGCACAGTTGTGGCTGTGTGGTAAGAAGTTGGCTTCTCAGCTAAATGGTTTTGTGTTCGGTCCTGCTGTATGGCACCCTGAGCAAACGTCTTCTTTCTTTTACTGTAGCTTCAGGCTCGACTTATGTCCTGCAAGTGGACTTGGTCTGATGGAAACTGCAAAAGAAGCCTGTTGTGTATATAGAGATATACAGTTACAGTGATATAAACACACAAGCATTGCTTGTCAAGCAGTGATGGGCTGACAAACACACACACCAACACACACATATACAATCTGCATGTGTATATCTCTGTGTGCACACGTGTTAGCCTCCAATGCCAAAAAGTTCTGTCATCAAAGCAGATCCAATGTCCAGTCAGCGATGCCAAATCACCAGCATCCAAACAGTTACAACCAAAATCTCCTTCCAAAGTCTTCAGGCTACATTTTGGCTTCTGGCCCTTTTCTATTTGGGGTCTGTGTCACTCATCCGACTTACCTGGATTTCATACTTTCCCATGATAGAGCAAAATGCTGTTGGGGGGGGGGACAGTGTTTTTGTTGTTGTTGTTGTTGAAGATGGCCATGATGGTGATAGTTGTGACAGCAGTGGCATTAGTGGTGGTGGTGACGGTGGTGGTGGTGGTGGTGGTGGAGC
>NC_069004.1:1810844-1817417 GCF_001194135.2 Octopus bimaculoides
AACATAATCATTGTTGTCGCTGTTGTCATCATTCTCATCATCATCATCGTTAATGTAATACAATTAAGTCTTCAACTGAATCCAGTGCCCATTTTAACACCACCGTTGCTGCCACCACCACCACAACCCTTACCTTGCAGAACCCATCAGGAGGAGGAGGAGGAGGAGGAGGAGGAGGAGTTGACTCCAAGACTGGGGTGAAGTTGTGTTTTAGTTATTGACTCTGAAAGAATGAAAGGCAGAGTTGGCCTCTTGTGTGGTGGTTTGTGCACCTCAATGACCTTATGCCCTTGAGAGCTATGTCAGTTCCTGGGAAGGTGCCAGGCAGAAGAATGGATCCTGAAGTGCATGGAGAGATAGTCTACACCTGATAGAAACCAACATGCTACATTATACATCAAGCCCTGGCCTTGAATCTACAAGGTAGGTGGAAGAGAGGACACCCTATAAGTAACTGGAGGCAGAATACTGAAGCAGAAGCCAAAAAGCAGGGATCCAACTGGAGAGAAACAGAAAAGACAATCCTGAACCAAGAAAAGTCATTCTCTAGCCTATGCCCCATAGCTTAGCAGTTCAGCAAAAGTGACTAATAGAATAAGTACCAGGCTTTAAAAATAAAAAAGTCCTGGGTGGCGGAGGGGTCGATTTATTCCACTAAAACCCTCCTCCAAGACAGTGCTCCAGCATGGGCCACAGTCAGATGACTGGAAAAAAAAAAAAAAGTGGGTCATGAATGAGATATTAACTGTTTCCAACCTGAAAAGATCTGGTTTCAACAACAGAGAAACAACAGAGCCCTGCATCAGGCTGATCACTTTTAAAAGAGACTGACCTACCTTGCAGGTGTTAATTACATGCAGATTCCCTTACTTACCTGACCTACTTTAATCATTTTACATCTGTTCTCATGTAAACTACGCAGTTTGCTTACTCAGTCTAGATTCTGTTATTCTTTTATTCCTTTATTCCGTTATTCTTTTATTCTTTTATCCTTTGCTTGTTTCGGTCACTGGACTATGGCCATGCTGGGGCATCACCTTGAGTCACAACATATTAAAAAAAGGGTAAAGAATGACCATGATATTGCACCTAGAAAGTTCACTTCCAAGGCACAAGTCCAAGCAAGGTTGTTTATGGAAGACCAGCAGTCGGCCATGCATACTGGCCTTCCCTCTCCACGCCACCAGTGTTATCCAAGGGAAAAGCAAAGGGGCCGATTCAGCTTGGCACCAGTGACATCGCAACTCATTTCTACAGCTGAGTGAACTGGAACAACGTGAAATAAAGTGTCTTGCTCAAGAACACAACATACAGCCCTGGGAATTGAACTCACTACTTCAGGCTTGTCAGCCCAACACTCTAACTGAACATATTATACCCCAACTAAAATCTTTCTATGTCGTTATCCCAGTATAAATCAAAATGTCAGAAAAAAAAACCCGAGATCACAACATATCAAATTTTAACAGGTGTCAACAGAGTAACTAAATTTAGCTACAAAATGTTAAGTCTTCTTGCTCAAATGACAGGCAATTTGTCAATTATGAGGACAAGTGTTCCAGTTAATCCGATCATTGACAAAACAACCTGTGAAATTAATCTACAAGTGGTTGAGTACTCTATAGGCATGCGTACCCTTAGTATAGTTCTCAGGGAGATTCTGCACGATGCATGATGTGACAAGGTTGGCCCTTTGAAATGCAGGTACAACTCGTTTTTGGCAGCTGAATGGACAGTCTCAAAGTGTTTGGCATTAGGAAGGACAACCCATGCCGTCCAACCCATACCAGCATGGAAAGCAGGCGTTAAAAGACGATGATGATCCTGATGATAGCGAAGAGTACAAGCACACCCAATTGGTTCCATGTTGTCAACTGCAGCTAATTTGAAAAAGGACATAACAGAAAAAATCATTTCTTAAAATCCATTCTCTTTCATCTGTTTTAATAAAGGATTTGTACACATGTTCACATCTATCTTCTTTGATTCTCCTCTTCGGTGTTGGTTTTTAGGCGTTTTTTTTTAATATCTATGCTTTTAACTATTCACTGACACTAATGTAAAGTTAGATAAATCAACTTGAGATTTATTTTTCCAATTAATTTCTTTAAAAAAAATTACATAAAGTTGAAAAGCTCAAAATAATATGAAATGGGGTACACTGGTATATTTTCCCAGCTAAGAGCAGTGAAAATCTGAATCAAAACTTTCACAATTATGCCGTCTGTATTATATAATCAGACATTGAGGTAGATATTCCCAGAAAAGCTCCAAAATGAGTGTCTGACAATAGAGCATACACATATTCAGACTGTTCGGTTGAAAGGTATATTTTTAGTTTTATCAGAATCTATATAGTTACACAATAAAATCCTGTTTCTCCAATACAATATAAAATAAATTTAAAAAGAAAAGCAGAGTACAAGTTAAACAAGTAAACTATAATCTATTCCTGTAAACTTGCGTCAAGGCTGTTAGCTCCACCTAATATAATATAACGTGTGTGTGTGTGTGTGTGTAATGGTGTTGTTGAATTTTCCCATATTTAGACTGAGTTGAAATCTTTTAAACAAAATTGATATTAATCATCTGGATAAAGGTATTGCTTGAATAGATTTGAAAATGTGTAATAAACAATCAATGAAGTAACAGACGTTCCTATGCAAGCATGTCACAACAGAAATAAAAAAGAAAAGAAAGAAAGGAAAAAGAAAAAGAAATCAAAGCAAAAGATATTACAAGTCTGTTGTATCCGATTCAGTTTTTTCTTCTCACACAATTACTAAGTCACAGTATATTAGTCAAACAGAAATCTTAATGTGCTATCCCAGCATGCATTACAGCATTACAACAAAAAGGGATCACTGTATGTTATATTCTAACCGAGATGACAATATCATCATTATCATCATCATCATCATCATCATCATCATCATCGAACTTTTCATCATCATCGTTGTCATCATCATCTTTGTGTTTTCTATGAATCAGGCAGAGTGTATTGAGGCAGATTCTCCAGAGCGGGATGCTCTTTCTGTTGCCAACCCTCTCCTGTTTCCAACAGGAGGTGATATTCCCCAGGGCCAGGCTTGTTGTCAAAAGAGATTGGAAATGAAGGATACATACAGTTTGAATAAATTCTTGCATAAAAAAAAAAAATCATTATTTTAACATGGCATACAAACTTTTTCCTATATCCACGCTAAGTAAGACACACAGAATGCTATTCGTACAAATATATTCCAATAGCTTTAAACTATATTTTTTAAAAGTCCATGACATACCTAGATACCTGTTGAAGCATGGCAGTATGTTGTGCCACAATTTTTGAGAACCACTCATCCAGAACATTCTGCACAAATATAAAAGTCCAACAAATACTGCTCTATTTGCTTTCTCATGCTCATCAAAATGGTATTCAGTGAATATTTTCTTTCACAGTATTTTCTATTTATTTCCAGTTTCGTTCATTGGACTGCAGCCAAACTGGTGTATTGCCTTGAAGGGTTTAGTTAAACAAATCAATCCCACTACTTGCTTTTATTCTTTTTTTTTTTTTAGTTTGGACATATTCTGTCAGTTTCTTTTGACAAACCACTAAGTTTTGGTGTTTTGGTGACATAAACAAACCAACACTGGTTGTCAAACAGTGGGGATAAACACAAACATAAAGACATATACACACATACATATTTATACATACATACACACACACACACACACATATATATATATATATATATATATTTATATACATATACATCTATCTTCAATACTAGCATGGGCTGGAAGGTTTGACAGGGTCCAACGAGCCAGAGAACTATGTTGAGCTCCAATGCCTGCTTTGGCATGGTTGCTACTACAGTTAACTGCCCTTCCTAAGATACACTGCTTTACAGAGAGCACACTGGGTTCCTTTTCGTGAGGTCACCAAGTAACACACAAGACGAAGAAAAGTCCTTCAACTGATCGGGGTTGTAGTGGAGAGGGAGGTGGCCTAATGCCAGGTGTTGAAAAGCTAAAGTATGGCAGAAGGACAGGAGCAAGCACAGGTGTCTTGACACGAATGGGGGATGGTTCGATGAGCTCCACTGCTCTCCCCCCCCCACAAACCTGTGGGTGTTTATCTCAATGAAAGACAAAAGCCGTAAAACACACACTGCCCTCACTTTTGTGTTTGTTTTTTTTGTTTAATTTCATCTTCTATTATTTTTGTTTTCACTATGTTTGTGTTTGTTTTTTTTATTTAATTTAATCTTCTACTATTTTTGTTTTCACTATGTTTGTGTTTGTTTTTTTTATTTAATTTAATCTTCTACTATTTTTGTTTTCACTATGTTTGTGTTCAATGACAACAGAAAAACAAACACTGAACCGTTTTCCATTAAATTAAACCATCTGCTGCAACAACAATTCAAATAATATCAATAATTTACACAGCTATTTAGTGCTGTTCTATAATTGATTAGGTCACCAAATTATTTCTGAGGACTTTTATTTTCATTTAGTACACGAAAAGGAATGAAGGTGCATGGCCTAATTGTGAGGGTGTTGCACTCAGAATGGTGAAAAAGTGGTTGAGATTCTCTGACTGGGTGGCATATTGTGTTCTCAAACAAAACCCTTCATTTTACATTGCTCTGGTCGACTCAGCTGTAAATAAGTTCAAGCAATAGCTGGGAAGTTGACCCCTTAACAGCTCGGTGGCTCTTTCACAGGGGTGAGAATGTTGTTATCTTTATAAACAGGGTTAAACTCTGACCTTGAGCTTATGACATGACAGCGCTAAGTGTAAGTATATGCAGAGAGAACTCAAACAAGAACAGCAAGTTAAATACAGACCCTTATGAAGTTCTTCAAAAATACTTTCACTTTTGTTAGTTTACAAATAGTATACTGAGAGCACAACTCCTTAGCAACCCTTTTCTGTAAGGGCTGATCCTTTGCCTTTCATGTTCATAATCTAATCAGTAAAGTAACAGCTTCTGTCCTTCAGCCTTTGGACTCCCGTGTTTATGCCAGATTTATCTTCTTTGGGACATTTGTAGTCTTTGGAACCAAAACTTGGGCTATGTGGAAGATGCTTCAAGACTTCTTTGACAGTACAAACACCAGGTTTCTCTTGAAGAGTCAAAACATTTCCTCCCTACTCTCTCACCTTTTTTTTTCAGACATGGCATGTGTGGTACGAGGGCGAGTCAAAGGGGACAGGAGTATGGTGACAGCAAGAATTGAGTTTTGTTTTAGGTCTGCTTGATCGGGGACAAAGTGGAACCAGGCAATTAGAACATGTGTTCAACTGCTTTGAATTCTTGATCTTGTTACTCCTACATAATCTATGGTATTAGTGAAAAAAATATATTTCTGTGTTTAGTGGGTGGAAAGAAGATAAATATATCGTTTTAAAATTTTCCTGAAGCAAAGCTATGAAAAAAAAAAAAACGTAACAAAAAAATAAACAAGCTATAATTTACAAAACAACTCAATTTTTCAAAGCAGAAAGCAATGTTGCCAACATCAAAATACTGTCTAAAAAAAGATAAACAGCATTAGAATCTAACCTGTTAAACATATCTGAACAAATTCTTATTTGAATCAATATTAGAGTGACAGACATGACTAACAATGCAGCTTGCTGGCCTACGTGGTTTACTGTATTTTGTTAAATACTTCAGTATTAACTTTTAAATGGTCAAATGCTGCACTGTGCGTCAAAAAGGAAAGGAAATAATCTCTCCGAGTACAGACAAGTTTAAGCTGTGCACTGTATTAAACTGGTGAAGCTCCAGCTTGGGAGTCCAGGAATTTAGGAGAGCATGGAGATACCCTTTTTGTCACCAGTGTCCTCTGGTCTGCTCTGGCCCAAGGTAATATTGATTTCGAATTTGGGCACAAGGCCAGCAATTTTAGGGGAGCGGGTAAGTCAATTACATTGACCGCAGTGTTTCACTGGTACTTTATTTTATTGACCCCGAAAGGATGAAAGGCAAAGTTGACCGTGGAGGAATTTGAACTCGGAACATAAAAATGCATGAAATGCTACTAAGCATTTTGTCCAGCGTTTTGCAAGGCATTTTGCCAGCTTACTGCTTGAGACCCGTAGGGTGATATTACACGTGAAGGACCCTTGTTACAACAGCAGCAGCAGTAGTGATAGTGGCAGTAGCTGCTGGGGCTTGTGCTAGTGGAGGGAGAGGGACAGTGGTAGTGACAATGGAAAGCGGGGTGGGGGTGAGGGTAAAATGGTGGCAATGGTGACGATGGTGGTGATCCCAGTACCTTATCGTTCATGGAAGTGCCCCCTCCCATGGTTGTGCAGGTCACATTGGCTGTTGAGGTATAATAGTAACTGAAGCAATGTCAGTGTTGCTATAGCAATAAAGGAGTGTCTGTGACAATAGTGATAGCAGTAGAGGGGGAGGGTTGTTGGCAAGATAGGAGTACTGTGGTGGTGGTGGTGGTGGTGGGGAGGTCTTCTGGGCCAGACTAAACCCAGTGGTTAGGATTAAAAAATTAATACTATTAATGATATATATATATATATATACATAATATATATATAATATATATATA
>NC_069004.1:1818072-1839379 GCF_001194135.2 Octopus bimaculoides
ATATGTATATATATATATACATATACACACACACATTTTATATTCAATTGTTTGAAATGGAACAGCTTATAGGCATCTTAGTCCCCCCCCCCTGAGACTGGTGGATAAAGACATCTAGGTGGGATTAGGGGGATTAAGATTCCAATTGAATTGCAGTCGGTGGCTAATTCTTCCTCAGATCACATCTTTTTTTTGTCACATGATGCTTTGATATATAAACGGGGCATCACTGGATATCTCTGCTAGGGATTTACTTATGAATAAAAAAAAAGGGCTGAGAAAAGAACAGGGGAGAGGACGCAGATCATTGCTATGATAATAACTGGCAATCCATTTACTGAAATGTAAAATATTGGATTATCAGATGAATTTGTTTCATTTATTATTTGCTTTGTGTTGCATTTGTTTTAATCATCTCCAACGTTATTTGAATTGATATGAAAAATGCTTTCATCATGGTGTTTTATGGGGTTTTTTGAGGGGAGGGTTTCTGTTTTTTTATTTTTTATTTTTTTTTTGTTTTGGTACAGCTAGAGAGTGTAAAAGTGGTTTGACAGTAGCGATACAGTCATTAGAGTATTAAATAGAAAGCCTTGCCGTATTGGTTCTCACCCTCAGCATTCCAGGATCAGCTTTACCTTTCATTTTTAAAGGGGTCAATAAAAAGTAGCAATCCAGAGAAGTAGATTGAGGGAACCACAATGGTTTCTTCCACTGGGCCTGCCAGATCCAGTCTTCACATGCAGAGGTAGAAGGTCAAAGACCCCCTTCGGTCATGAATGACCAGGGGATTGCACCAAGAAAGTTCCCCTCTGAGGCACAAGTCTGGGTAAGGTTGTTTACGGAAGACCAGCATTTGCCCATGCATACCAGCCTTCCCTTCTCCATGCCACTGATGTTATCCAAGGGAAAGGCAAAGGGGCCGATACAGCTTGGCACCAGTGACATCACAACTTATTTCTGCAGATGAGTGAACTGGAGCAACGTGAAATAAAGTTTCTTGCTCAAGGAAACAACACACAGCCCGGTCCAGGAATCGAACTCACTACCTCATGATTGTAAGACTGATGCTCTAACCACTGAGCTATGTGCCTTCACATGCATAAGTAAGCAAGCCCTAATATGCTAATTAAACCATAACTGGGACCCTGACAGGTGCGACTATTCTGGGTCAGAATAGACCTGTGAACAGTAACGGCTAAGAAGGGGTTGCACACTTTTCAAAACCATGAAATTCTTGAACCAGGGCCCCACAACTGGACGCAGTTTGAAGTCATACTCAGGACAAATAATAGTTTGTTTGTGCATTGTCTGTATAGCAATAAGCTAAGAGCTTAAAGAAACTTATCTGAAAAGTCATCAACTGAATCTTGTTAGTTACACATAACTACATATGTGTATAGAAATGTATTCCGGTTTTTATGCATTTCAATACAAACAGGTAACATGTACTCGTTCCATTCTAGATATGAAAGAAAGTTTAAAATTTTATCTTAAAATCTCTCTCCCTCTCTGTATGTATGTATATGAATAAGTACATACATTGATGTATGTATAAATAAACATATATATGTTAATATATATGTATGTGTGTGTGTGTATATATATATATATATATATATATATATATATATATATATATATATATATATACATATATATATATATAATAGAAGATATGACTATCCACTGTCATATCTTTTGTTTAATAAATATTATGATTGCATTTTGTAGGAAATTGCGTTTTGTATTTATGCCTGATAGTGTTGATCTTAAACACACACACACACACACACACACAACACAGCATACATGCTTTCTCTCATACACACAGACTTATAGACACACATACACACACATACATACATACATACACACCCATATGTTCTACTAGTTTCAATAACTAGAATCTAGTAAGGCAGGAACCCCACCCCACTCCCGCTTTTCTCGCACACAGAAGATTACACAAACCACAGATATTTATTTTAGTAGCACATACAGATGAAAGGTAGGATAGACTTGAATGGGATTTGAACTAAGAGTGTAAAGAAGCATAACCACCGGGGCTGGCTCTAGGGTTGTCAGCGCCCCAGGCAAGCTGAACTTTGGCATCCTTATAAGTAAAACTGAAAACAGAGACTAAAAAGCATCTTAAACCAGCCCCTTATAACCAAATAAAGTAAATGATTTCAATCAATGCTCCCCCAATTGTGCCACTCATCCACCCACCATATATGTGTGTAATATTTATGTCAGTTTTTTGCATTTTCCAGTTTATTATTTGTTTTTCTTCGTAGTTCATTTTCCTTTAAACATACATACATACATGCATACATATCTGCATATACAGTTTCTCTCTACCAAATTCGCTCACAAGGTATTGTGAGTGAATTTGCCCAAGGTGTTTTGCAGTGGGACTGAACCCAAAACCACAGAGTTACAAAATGAGCTTCTTAACCACACAGCCATGCTTGAGCTTATCCATGCCTATGCCTCTCTCTCTCTCTCTCTCTCTCTCTTCCTACCCATGCTAGCATGGAAGACGGACATTAAACTATGGTGATGGCTACATTGTAAAATTTGTATAGTCATAGAACATTTGTCATTTATATATATAGTGTGTGCGTTCTCATGTATGTGTACACACATGAGAACACACATTCACATATGTATATAAATGACAAATGTCCTATGACTAGACAAATTTCACAATGTAGCCACCTCTCAATATGTGAGTCAAAGTCGTATGCAACAGATGTTAACTGTTTGCCAATAACTGTTCTATTCTGGGTCACTATCAATGAGGGGATGAAGAGGTTATTATCAGAGAACATTGCACCATTCGAGGCCTTGAAAAAAATAAGAGACACAAACATTAATCAAACGTTTCGGTAACGTACAACTTGTTTGATAATCTCAATGAAAATGGAGGATGTGAACTTAAGGATTGTAGGACAAGGGGAGGGATAAATGTGGGGTCCAGGGGTAACAAACAGAAGGGCCGCCCTGGGGGGCACACACTAGTAACGCCAGTGAGTCTATGGGTGTAAGACCTGGAGCATTTACTCCAGACAGTGATGTCTCAGTGCCTTCCAACTATCCAGCCTGTAACAAACTCTGAACATCAAGTGAACAGACAGTCATCAGCAATGAGGTCCTAAATCGTCTACAAATAGCCAGCTTATTCGTCCTATTGCAACAACGGAGCCTCCACTAATCGGGCCGTGTTCATTGCATGTGTGTGTGTGAGCGCCATGAGTCTGGGTAGCCAGTTTGTATGCAGCGTGCCCCTGAAAATGGTCGCTACCCTGTGACAGTGTACACTCCAGAGATTCAAATGTTAACACGAGTTGCCTGTCTTTGTAAAGGAGCAACTATCTTAGCTTTATGCATATAAGTGCAGGTAAATTATATACCTTTATTGGAGCCGAAGTAAATAAAATTAACCTAGTATGTGTGTGTGTGTGATTTAAACCTGCTCGTCTTTATCTGCCTTTCTACCTGCACAACAGCTCGATAGGTTGTTTTTTTCTCGCTAACTTTCGATGCCAAAGCGCTAGCCCTGCATAAAGAGGTTGGAGTCAACCATTTGAGCCTTGTCCGATGAACGGGAACGTGAAACTCCGAGTAACAGTCTTTTGTTATATTTCTGGTGCTTTTAAATAAAGCATATTACTCTACCTCTGGTATTTGAGTACTCTTTTTTTCCACCTTGTTGCACATTTTATGTGTTTACTACGGAATATATATATATATATATATATATATATATATATATATATATATATATATATACCACGCTTATTTTCACCTACACACTGTATACACACACACATACACATTGGGCAATAGAGATAGGGGAAACAGCGGGGTGACGAGATAAGGAAATAAGAGACAAGAGAGACACGCAGTTGGATTATCTCGACGGTAGATAGAGATTTAGAGGGTAAGGTGGATAGAGACAGAGAGGGAGCAGAGAAAGAGAGAGTGAGAGAGAGAGAGGGAAAGAAAAGGTAAAGCACGAGAGCGTGCTGTTATCCGTAGCTAAGAGAAACCGGAAGTAGAACTCTACAGCAACGGTGAGGCTGCCTGCTGTCCTGCACTATTTAATATCACTTCATTTCACCTTCCTGCCTTGTAAATATATTTATATTTGTGTGTATATATATATATATTTATTTCTATATATATACATATACACTAATATCCTTCCGTGATATTGACTGGAAGAAAACGTCGCAGAACTTCCTATACATATATACACACATATATATATATATAATACCATGATAGAAGTGACTCGCCAGACGAGATATCATTCTCTGTTAATATCTCTATGAATATATATATATATAAGGCTTAGTTGAACTGGTGGCAAACAGTAATACATTGTTAAGCAACAAGGAAGGCACGCTGACGCTATTCTTTCCTTCCTGGAAGGAAAAAATCTTAACATTTTCATTTATAAATATCCACACACACACACATCCATATATTTCTGTAGACGTCGTAGAAAAAGATCCTACCTCGCTCTGCCTTCTCTCTTGTACAGACGTAGACACCACTGTTTATTAGATCTGTTTTAAGGCTTTAAACAATACATCAGACGTCTGTTGCTGTTATTATTTCATTCAAAAGGGGAAACACTAAACATTAAAAAAGACTATTTTATAAATAAAACTAGAAGAAACATGTTGAAAATGACATCCACCACCAGGAACTTGTATACGACGATTGTTACTGGGAGATATGTTGGGATTATTTTCGTTTTGCTTTTAGCCACGTCGTTTATCGGTATGTATATATATATATATTATATTATATTATATTATATCTTTCTGTTTTACGAGTTATTGTTTTTTATTACCTGTTTCTAATTAAAATAATAAAATTAATTAATAATAATTAATGATCCTCATCGTCATTGACGACTGAGGTCCTTCCTTGGTGTGCGGGGGAACAGAAAGCATGGCTTGTATGTAATAATATCACGTTGTGGATTTTTTTTTTTTTTGGCCCCTTCCCTACGAACTATATGTATATGGAGTTTTCTGTCGAAAGAATCTGGATTATCTTGGAAATGTTAACATTAAAAAGCATTATTATGATAATAAAAAGAAAATATCTGCAGGATTTGAGATGGCTTGGCTACCTTTTTTGAGTTCAAATCCTGCTGAGATCAACTTCATCTTTCATCCCTCAAGGAGGTCGAGAGAATAAAGTACCAGTTAAGTACTGGGGTCGATTTAATCGCCTGTTTGTTCTTTCTTTCTAAAATGTCAGGGCCTTATTCCTAAATATTAAGAAGCAGTTATTGTTATGATTATCTCCTGAGTTCAAATCTGACCGAAGTCAACTGCTTTCATCCTTTCGGGGTCAAACTTGGAAGTGGTTGATGGTAATGCCTAAGCCCCACCCCTCAAACCTTTTGGCCTTGTAGCTTAAATCATTAAAGCTATAATATAATACAATCCTTATTCGTACTGAAGTAATAAATCATTTTTTGTCCCCTCCTCACCTTTATTTCCCGTCTTCGTTACAAAATGTTGGGCGAGGGAGTGTTTTTGCCTTTCGTTAAACAAAAAAAGCGGGGAAACAGCTTTCTGGTTGTTAATCATTATTTCTATTAGGAAAGTGATGAACGTCACTTAATCCCAAATCCCTTTAAAACCATCATCACAAATCCAAAGTTTTTATTCCTGTGTTTCTTACAGCTTTTTCCCTCTTTATTTTTTCTTTTCCCTGTTGCCTCTTCCAACAAGTTACAGCTTTTGTGGTGTCTTCATAACACAAAATTAAATGGCTTAGTGTTTTAAATGAATCATTTTTGCTTTTGATAACTTTACCATTCTCCCCTCTTTTATGAGAAAAGGCATGAACAATTACCACAACCTGTTTATTTTGATGGGTTTTCTGTTCCCCATATTTTCTCAGAAACCATTTATTTTATGCGTATTTAAAAGATGTCTTTACATATAACAGACACACCGTCTTCCAAGGTTTTTAAACTTATTCTAGAAACGTATTTGTTGAATTTACTTCGACACTTTTCTACTGGAATATTCTACACACATTAGCCAGGTGTGTATGTGTGTGTGCTTGTGTATTAGCTGTATGTGTATATTTGATGTCTGTGTATATGTGTGTATTCGCTGTATGAGTGTTCGTATATATATATATATTCGTCGTGTATGTGTGTATTCGCTGTATGAGTGTACGTATATATTCGTCGTGTGTGCGCTTGTGTGAGTGTACGTATATATTCGTCGTGTATGTGTGCGCTTGTGTGTTTGAGTGCATGTGTATTTACTGTGTTTTAACCGGGTGTGTATGCGCGCCCGCGCGCTCGTGTCTATCCTAACCAAGTGTGTGTTTTGTGTAGTATTTTTGTTTTTCAGTGAGATTTAGATAAAGCGCCATTATCGAAATTTTATTTCTTTCAAGTGACGCAATATGTTATTGATTAGCTGCAGGTCAGCAGTGATATTGAGCAGATCAAAGGCATTCCAGCCACGACTGTCCAGTCGTTTTTTCCCCCCACAAGGCTATCTAAATCGTCAAGGTTGTGCTTTGACTGACATTTTAAACATCGACATAGGCAATTGTTCAGCCCCGCCAAGTCAGCTTTGATCCAGCAGACCTGTAATCAAATGCGTTCCAGGCGTGACTCTCCCGTCTTTTACTACAGCGAAGACGACGTTGTTCAACGTGTCCTTCCTTAGTTAAGATGGCGCTTCTTCGTTATTTATTACTCCGCATTTCAAAATAAAACGAAAGAGAGAGTGGATGAATTTTTCAATCCATCTTACACTAAATTCTTCCTCGTTTACCGTTTCCAAAGAACCTATTCTTTCTAGCAGACATCCCTTCGTGATGCTGCAATCACCAGTTTTTACCATCCCTCGGCGGTTTTACCTGATTTTTTTACCTCATTTCATGACCACATGTAGCCTCGGTCATTGGATTGCGGCCATGCTGGGGCACCGCCTTGAAGGGTTGTAGTCAAACGAATAACGACCAGGACTTATTTTTAAAAACCTGGTATTTTTTTTCTATCGGTTCCTTTTTTTCGTCGAACAGCTAAGTTACGAAGACGTAAACAAACCAACACCGGTTGTGAAGCGGTGGGGAGGCCACCACATATCGGACTTCTTTCAATTTCTATCTTCCACATTCACTCACAAGGCTTTTTAGTCATCAAGGTGCCACGCAGGGAGACCGATTCCAGAACCCATGTTGTTGGAAAGCGAACTTCTTACCACACAACCACGATTTCCAAATATATTCTCTGTAGTTCTTTTCAAAAAAAAAAAAAAAAAAAAAAATGCCCCTTCGTGGCGGTGCCCCAACATAACCGCAGTCTAACGGCTGAAACGAGTAAAAGTTACTTCGGATAAAAAGCATCGGTGAAAACAAGGCTTTGTGGAGTGGTTAGGAAGGAGCGTCCTTGGTACTACTTAAATACAGAGGTCCCGACGCATCTACGTAACCCGAACCCTAACCAGTGTGCTCTGTAAAATCTTCGTTACGTCGATGCATCGGGACCTCTGTAGTTAAGTAGTGCCGCGTCCTTAATCGAGTTAGGGTTTGGTTCGAGAGAGAGATTTGGCTGCTATTTCTAAAATGTTACGCGACCACGTGAAGTTCCCTGCTTGGCCGAGCTGAGTCGGCACAAACAGCTACCTGCATAATAATCGTCACATCACTGCAATCTTTTGTGACGTCACAACGGTGTCGCGTGGGCAAGTGGAATGATCAGGGTTACCTGTGTGGACGGACGGATGGTGTATATTTTATCTTTTCCTTGTTATTGCACCTGTGCAATATAAGGGCATTGCTTTCGAGGTTTTAATCCAACAAATCAACTTAACACTTTTATTTTTTATTTTCTTTACCTAGTACTTTTTCTGTCGGTCCCTTTTTGCCGAACCGCTAAGTTACGTGAACGCACCGACACCAGTTGTCGAGCGGGTTTTGACGGGATGGGGGTGCAAACACGCATACACACACTCAACGGGCTTCTTTCAGTTTCCGTCCACCAAATCCTCTCACAAGACTTTGGTCGGCCGAGGCTTATGTAGCAGAAGACACTTGCCCCAAAGTTCCACGCAGTGGAACCGAACCCGAAACCATGATAGTTGGGAATAAAACTTCTCACGCCTGCCCCTGCGTAGTGGAGTGGAATAATATATATATATTAATGATGGCTTCGTTGGTGACGGCCTGGTTGTGTGTAGTATTTTAGGGAGTACATTATGGGTTACTTGTCCTCAACAGGTTCTTAACACCCATCACAACAATATAACGACTGTCGGTGTGGTTAACAACGACACGCTTGTTTACTCGTGCCGCTTACGTCACAACAGTGCAGTGTGTGTGTTTCAATTTGGACGTGTGGTTATTTAACGATCATATCTTGAGGATCCTTGACTTTTTGCTTGTTTGTTTTTCAATTTACTTAATCTTGAAAGGCGAAAAGAAACTTTAGTCGTGGATTATTATATTTTTGTTTTTTCTTAAATGTCTTTCACACTACTAAAGTATCTTTGGTATTGGTGAGCCAGAAAACCTGCACAAGTGCGCCCCCCCCCTCCTGATTAAGTTTCCTCCTCACCCTCGAGGAGAAAAAATGGATATTTCTTGATGAAATTTTCTACAAGTAATTTTCAGATGATGCAGATTACAATTATATCGGAATTTAAAGTTGGAAAAAAATTGGTGACCGCTTACACATACACATATTTTTAACGAAATTTTCAACAAATATCCAGCATGGCTACAGCCTTAAGGCTGTTTAAAAGAAAATACGACTGGCTTCTTTTAGTTTCCGTCTACTATATCCATCCATTCGCAAGACTTTGTTCGGCCCAGGGCTATAGTAATAGGCACCTATGCAAGGTATTGAACCATGTGGTATTATACACGAAACCATGTGGCTGGGAAGCAAACTTGGTTCACTTTCATTTTACAGACTTGCTATGGTCACCTAAGAATCGTATGCAGTTAAGTTTAGTGCCCTGAATACATTTCCGTTTTCACTTTCCCGGTTGGGGTGGAGGGTATTTATTTTTTTATAATCTGAAAAACACCTTTTCTATTTTGTAAATGTTGCGGGAGTAGCTCTGTAGGTAAGCAGCTTGCTTCCCAACTATGTGGTCTTGGGCTCAATCACACTCTGCGGCACCTGGGACAGGTGTCGTTTACTAAAGCTCCGTGGATTTGGTAGACGGAAATTGAAAGAATGAGTGTGTGTGTCCCAGCACCGCTTGACAACAGGTGTTGGTTTGTTTACACCCCCGTAAGTTAGCAGCTCAGGCACTAGAGGCTCGTAGAATAAGTACCAGATATATAAAATAAGGGATCTTTTCCCTTTCAACGGCAGATCGAGAAATTAATTTTTTGTAACCAAACACTTTCAAACTTCGAACACTCGACTGAACCGTCTATGGTGATGGCCGCAGACCAATGTCAAACAGACGGATATAAGAATCACCGAGATAACTTTGTAGACCCTGGAAATTTGCTTGCTCCCACCACAAGTAGTCATTGTTTTTTTATCTATTTTATCTTATCAAAGAATTAACGAGACATTGCAAACCGTTTTTGTTTCTGTCAGTTTGAATAGAGACAAACAACAGTGACTCAAGTGTTTCAGGCTTTTGAGAAGAAAATTTAAGTAGCAATTAAAACAAAAACCGCCACGTAATAAAATGTACGTAATTAGACAATGAAATTGCTTTTCATCGTGAAATTCTGAGTTTGGTGCATTTGAGTACGGCTCATTTCATTTGTTTTCTCTCACGCAAGAAAATATTTTTTAATAAAAATATAGTAATTTAGGACGCTAAACAAAGATTGCCAGTCATTGCGCGCGCGTGGGCTTTGTCTTGTTCCAGTCATTGGACCGTGGCTACGATTTGTACGGTTTAACCGAATAAATCCTTCCCCAGTTTCGGGCTCTAACGACGGTTGTCAAGCGGTGGTGGGGTTGGTTCTAAGATACACACAAGACTAGTTTCTTTCAGTTTCCGTCTGCCAATTCCCCTCACAATGCTTTGCTAGGTCTGGACCTATAGCAGAAGACACTTCCAAGTTGCCATGCAGTGCGGAAGCAAACATCTTACCAGACAGCCACGCCTGCGTCTTATACACTGTGTCCACAAAGTCAGGCTACATGGAGTAAATAAAATCATAACATAAACAATTAAATATAAGAAATAATAATTTCTTAAAGTATGTGTTAATCCCCATGTACCCAGACTTTGTGGACACCCTGTACATATATATATGACATAACTACAGAAGTGTGTCTTCTCCCAATGAAAATTTATGTGAGAGGTGGGGAAATTTGAAAAACGAAATGAATAATGGCTCTGATCACCGGTACTTGTTAAACGCATATTTTTTGGTACTGAAATTTTCCGGAAATAGCTTATATATATATATAATAGTTGTTTTGTCCCGCCGTTTTATAAGCGGTCTTATAAATATGTCCGTCATTGCGTCATTTGGTTTATATGTTCAACATTGCTTGGTGACCCTTTTCTTCGTTTTCTTATATTAACCTAATACAAATGGGAAGTTCAGAACGTTTGCGTGTGTCTAAATATATACATATTGTAACAATTACATCCACCTGAGTGACAAGTATATTGCCACACCCGACCTGTGTTAGGACGATTGTTAATCTCGAGTTCGGTTTGTGAATGTCATATTTGGTTCAGTGGAATTTGTAAAGCTTCCAAATACAAGAGAAATGTGCCGTGCATCATAAATACTATTGTGGGCACACATATATAGATATAACAGTAATTTTCAAATACTGGCATATCCCAACTCATGTCGTTTCAAATTAAGTCGTTTTTATTTATTTATTTTTTTTTTAAGAAATCAACTTCAGTCTGTTTCATCCGATTTTGCGTAGGTCTCGGCGAAGATATTCAAAAACACAAATTAATTCTGAATCAAAATGAAAATAGGTACGAACTATCTTTTAAAACACGAATATACTAATAGTTAAAATTTTTCTTTTTCTTTTTTTTTTTTCATGTTACATCGTTTTTCGAATTCCGTATCGCGTCTTAGAACGAATGACCGGCTTAAGTTGAGGAATGCCTGTTGTGTGTGTATTCCGGTACCGATGGTTTTTATGACCCGGCGTTAGGTTAGTGTTGTGTCTCCTACCAAGACGCTCGTTATGAAATCTAATTAATACACGATTGAATGGAAAACAAGCTTAATTCTATGTTTAATCAATAACAATAAAGAGACTGGAATACAAGTTACAGAATAATTAAATGAAGGCAACTTTAGCACTTGTCGGTAGCCTACCACACAACCCACGCTGCGCCTATACATATACACACATATATATATATATATATATATATATATATATAGGTGCAGCGTGGTCTGTGTGGTAAGGAAGATTATTGTGGGTCATAGAGGAGGAGGAGGGGTAGTGCATACATAATAAAAAAACACTACAAATATCTTTTTTTTTACATAGAATAGGTGTCATTTAGACCACACTCGGAGCAAAAAAAAAAGTGGGTGGGATCGTCTAATTGTAATCTAATTGTTTTCTGATTTTGGGCAATTTTGCAACATGCGGATTGGGAAATGCTTGTTCTCTTTGCTACGTAACACATCTTAGTTTGAGAACACAGATACAGGAAGCCACTTTTAATATGGTTAAGTGTTTCAACTAAAAATACTCTTTAGAGATGTTTTTGTCCTCAAATGTCGAATAGTAAAGTGCATATTACATTGCACTTAGCCTTTTTTAGCTTGTTTCTGGCTACAGGGCATCACAAAATGCATAATCCTCCTTAATATTAGCAAAAGATTTAGTTTCATTAACTTCTATAGGCACAGGCATGGTCGTGTAGTTAAGAAGCTCACTTTGCAGCCATGTGGTATGGGGTTCAGTCCTACTGTGCAGCACCTGGGGCAAGTGTCTTCTACACTTAGTCTCGGTCTGACCAATGCCTTGTGAGTGAATTTGGTAGAAGGAAAGTGTGTGTGTGTGTGTCCATCTTACCTCAACCACTGTTGGTTTGTTTCTGTCCCCATAACTAAGTTTGGCAAAATTACCAGACTTACAAAAAAAAAAAAAAAATGACAGGATTGATTTGCTTGACTAAAACTCTTCAAAGTGGTGCTTCAGCATGGCAGCAATCCAAGGATTGAAACAAGTAAAGGGATAAGGTACTGAAACCGTGTGTGTGTGTGCGAGAGAGAGAGAGAGAGAGAGAAAGAAACCTCATGGAAAAATGAGTGTTTCAGCACAGCATCTCACCACATGTAGCAGTTATGTTATCCCCTTCATGAGACTCAGCATCCTGAGATTGGCCTTTATTGCTCTCTACCCACTCCATGTCTTCCTTGGTCATCTTCTTCCACAGACTCCTTTTAATTAGATTGCTTGGCACGTTTCACCCAACTCTCATCTTTTGTATTAATCTTTCTCTTCTACATCCGATTCTTCTAATGCTTCTTTCCCCGCCCTCCCTTTTTCTTCCATTTCATCTCAGATCCCCTGTACTGCATTGTTCATCTACACTCATATTACACATCCAATGGAACAGTTTTGCCTTATTTCTCTCCAGCTTTTTCACATACTCCTCCATTCAATGCCCTTTTCGTGCTATCGTACTTCACACACAAATATTCTACAATCAAAAGAGAAGCCCCTTGTTGTCCATAGAAGTAATAGCTCTCCAAATTTTTCCACCCTTTTTTCACCATTATTGATGCCAACCTGTCTTAGACTGCTCCTGGTTCTCTATGATACAAGCTTCCCATTTTAAAGTGATCTCAACACCATCTATCACAATTTCATGTAAATTCATGTTCCAAACACCAGTCTTAATAATGAGTCATTTCACTAAATTCTTTATTAGTTTCAAATTTAAATGACACAATGACAGAGATATAGTAGCAAAAAGGTTAAAGTGATCTAAATTTTAAAAACCATCCATCAACATTTTGTGTTAATTTATGTTCTGAACTCAAAGCTTAACAATAACAAAAGCTGAGCATTCCAACAAATTTGAAAACAAAAGGGTTAAAGAGAAGGTCTTTGTTCTCAAAAGAATAACTCTCTGGATTTTGCCCACTCTTCTTTAAATGAGGTCAATTATACTTTTGCAAGACCTAGTGTCCAATGTCACTCACCGTTGATGTGTCGACTGTTAGACTCATAGATTCAGCTACAAAGACCTTACTCTCTCTCTAGGCACTAACTTGAAAACTATAATTTTTGACTATATAAAGTTAAGAACCTGAGAAACTTTACCCAAATGTAGTAGGTGCCAAGTGAAGGTTGATGTGTGCCTATGTATACCAAACAATGAGTCCATTAATCCTCTTGTGAAATGGAAAAAAAAGAAGTTAAGATTTGCTGCAAACAAAGACTAAGAAAACACTTGTAAGCAGTTTTTGTTATATTTTCTATTAAGTTGGGTTTTTTTTTCTTTTGTCAATCTTAAAGTGACATGCTCTTATAGAATTACAAATATTGTACTTTTGCATAATCTGTTGTCTTTTTACTTAATCCATCAACCTACTTGAGATCTCACTGCACCTTTTGTGCATGCATAGTTTATATTTGATACACAGTATAGAATTTTTACTCGGCTAACTTTCTTCATAGAGAATATAGGTTGGAAGTCTACCTCCTCTGTTTTCCATTTTTGTTAACTAAGACTTGTAAACTTTTTTAAGTTGGCCTTTTAAACCTCTCGATTCTGGACTCTATTTGCACATTCAGAACTTTACCTCTGATTCTTGGATTAATTCTTGAATGAGAACTATGTTGTCAACATGCAGGCTTTCCCAGCCACAGAACTGTCGGTTTTCAGCTCTTTTTGTGTCCAACTACCTGCTAAATTCCTCACATTGCTAACACTACCCTTGTACATAGCATTTGCAAGCCATTCACCTCCACTCTTTCTTTGCAACTATCATACATAGAGCAGTACTGTATCAAATTCCTTCTCCAGGTGAATGAATCGGTATAGTGGCTGACAACTTTCCCAACCTAGCACAAATCTTGCATTTCATCTAAACCAATTCTCTTCTTAATTAGCTGTTCTATAACTCTGTCACTTTCATAACTTGGTACACTCACTCGATGATGTAGTTGCTTCTTTCTAGAGCAGCATCTCTGCCCTTGTACTCTGTATGAATTGGATGAAGTCTATTGAGACTGATATTCTACGATTGGATACTCTTCCTGTCAACAAGTCTCACCTGTTTCCAAACAAGGTAATACTTCCTAATGGCTAAACAATTTCATGGGATATTGCGTATCAGCAACATTTATTTACACACTAGCACGTTATCTCTTCACCATCGTTCTGAACGTACGAGGGCAAGGAAAAAGAATTGGGATTCAAACTGCATAGGCCAAGCAGTAGACAGCATCAAGCCATAACATTAACTGACCTAGACTATGCTGATGTCCTGGCATTACTAACAGAGAGGACAGATCAGGCACAGGAGGAGGTGCTGAGCAGATTAGAGCAGGAATCGGGGGACGGCAGGACTCTACCGTAACGCAAAGATCTACCATATCCACTCCCAAAGCTATGGTTAGTCCAGGGCTATAGAAGACACTTGCCTCAAGTGCCATGTAGTGAGACTGAACCCCAAAACCGGCAGTTAGGAAACAAACTCCCTAATCACATAGCCATACCTATGTGTATGTGTGTAATCAGTGAAACTAATATCCTTTGGTTTTGATGTTGTAGAACTGGACATCTATAATAATGACAAAGTATTCCTTAATATTTGAGGTGGTTTATTCCAAGAGCCATTTGCTAAGTGGTCATTATGACTCGTCCTTGTTTTAACACATTTTTCCATTGTGGTGTGATTGTCTAAATCATTTATCAACTTCCATGCGAGTCCAGTCACCTGAAATCTTATCTTGACTTTTCTCCACAACAACAACGAATGCAGGAATTTTGTGCATTATGAAAAATAATGATGATATGCAAAAATATGACCATAGCCTATTTAATTCTGTCCAACTTTGAAACGGAAATTTGAACTAATTAACTCTGATGTTCATTCTTCTTCTTAGTGACAGTGTTTTTGTTTTTCTTCTTCTTCCAACGATAAACTGTTCTGAAGATCTAATGTTTCAGCAAGATGGGTTTGAATAATTACGAGTTAATTACTCTCCAACCCATACAAGCACGGAAAAGTTTGACATTAAAATGATGATGATGATGATGATGATTATGATCCAGAGAACCATGTCACACTTCAGCCTCACTTGTTACATGTATTGAATTTTTGTTTTGTCTGTGGAAACATTAAGAATGCTTGCTTTGCAACCACATTTCTCCTTACTCTAAATAGAGTGAAGGCATATGGCTCAGTGGTTAGAGCATCGAGATTACAATCATGAGGTAGTGAGTTCGATTCCCAGACTGGACTGCGTGTTGTGTTCTTGAGCAAGACACTTTATTTCACGTTGCTCCAGTTCACTCAGCTGTAGAAATGAATTGCAGCATCACTGGTGCCAAGCTGTATCGGCCCCTTTGCCTTTTCGTTGGATAACATCGGTGGCATGGAGCGGGGAGGCTGGTATGCATGGGCGACTGTTGGCCTTCCAGAAAAACAAGGTTGTGCATTTGCCGATGAGGCGACTTTCTGCCCAGACTTATGCCCCGGAGGGGAATCTCTTAGGTGCAGCCATGAGTAAAAGATAATGTCAAAGCCGAAGTATTCTTTAACCCAGGACGTTTTTCATATTCTCTGACTTTATAGACAGACCAATACTGTTGTGTAAATATGACATTCCTTTTTAATGAAATGTTCAACTTCATTATATTTTGCCAGTGAGTTTTCTGTATTTTTTTTTTTTTTTGTTTCATTTCTCTTCTAAACATTGTACATACAAAGGAGTTGATTATATATTCAGAAATCTAGATGTCATGCAAGCTACATATCTCATATTCACAACAGAATGTAGCCAATGTGTTTAGCTATTCTGTGTCTGACTAGGTTTCTTGTTGTGTAAGAGATATGTATCGGTTAAGATGTCTGACTGTCATAATGTTAAGGTGTAATGACTGAGAGATTCACAACATATATGAGTTAAGGCTTATAGTGTGTTTAGGAAATTGCATTATCTTCGTTCATTTTATATCTGGTTTTCCATGCTAGCATGGGTCGAACACAGACTTATTTGAGGCAGTATTTTCCAACTGGATGACATAGATACAGTTAAGGTGGTTGGTGTAGCTAAGAAGCTTCCCTACCATGTGCTCTCCAGTTCGGTCACACTGTGCAGCACCATAGGTAAGTGTCCTCTATTATAGCCCCAGGCCAACCAAAGCCTTGTGAGTGGATTTGGTTTGCAGAAACCCAAAGTAATGTATGTGTGTTGTCTTGGCATGTGATGGTTGTAAACAAGCACCATCATCGTACAAATGATGTTTTATTTCCAGTTGTCCTTAAAAAATCGTGTCTGGCTTTGAAGAAATGTTAGCTTGCTCAGAAAGGGTTTCTAGCCATAGAAAATCTCCCTCAACAAATTCCATCTGAGCCATGCAAGCATGGAAAAGGGGACATTAAAAAATGACAATGATGCCCTTCCTAATACCAACCCTTGATTTTCGAGTAAGGGATTTTTTTATTCTTCAAATGCACAAAGGTGGAACATATGGCCTTCAAGGAATGTAATCACATCACCATTTCTTTCAGCCAGTGACAAGCAAAAACAGGTTAACATTTTCACACACACACACACACGTGTGTGGCTTGGTTAGGGTATTGGACTCGTGATCGTAAGATTGAGGTTTCAATTCCTGGACCAGGCGATGCTTTGTGTTCTTGAGCAAAATACTTCATTTCATGCTGCTCCAGTCCACTCAGCTTGCAAAAAGGAGTCTCTCCCTGTGATGGACCAGCGTCCCTTCCAGTAGGGAATTTATATGCCACTGAAACCAGGAAACTGGCCCTTATGAATCTGGCATGGCTCGAGAAGGAAGCATTTATATATATATATATATATATACACACACACACACACAACACACTATAGGCTTCCATAAAGTTTGTATCAGATCCACTCCTCAGAAGGCTTTGGTTGGCCTGTGACTTTAGAAGATAACACTTAGCCAGAGTGTCACACAGTGAAACCCTGCGATTATGAAACAAACTTCTCACCTATACAAACTACCTGTGTATACAGCATTGCCTGCACCTAATTTTGTTGAATAGAAATTTCACTTACATCCCATCAGCCATTGTTCGGTGAAGGTAGGTCAAGCCTATCTAGTCCAGATGATATACTGTGTCACATTCACAGCTTCGTGATTGTCAGTTAAATCTTGTTGGTCCACTTTACATCGTTATGATTAAGAAATAAAATGCCAGAGTTGACTCGAGTCAGTGCAAGTTTGTCGGTGAAGAATGAATTAGTCAACAGCGTTATTTAATGTAAATATCTTATTTGTGTCAATAATTCAACCAGTGATCGGTGAGTGGGTCAAAATGAAATAACACGTCATAACTGCACCTGAGGAGTGGCTGATATACAATTTGGAGACGGTGTTTCAATTTCTATGGTGGCTGTGCTTTAAAACCACCGAAGTTTGCTTGCTAATCACAAGGTTTCAGGTTCAGTTTCCACTGCATGGTACATTAGGCAAGTGTTTTGTGTTATAACCCTAGGCCAACCAAAGCCTTGTGTGTGGATTTGGTATATTGAAACAGCAGCTAGCCCTTCACCTGTGTGTGTGTGTGTCTCTTCACTGCTTGTCAACTGTCCCCATAACTTAGCGATTCGACAAAATAAACACCTGACTTTTCTAAAACCAAAACTCCTGAGGTTGATTTGTTTGACTTAAAGGTAATGCTCCAGCATGGCTGTAGTCCAATGACTGAAACCAATAAATAGTAAAAAAAAAATTTTAATCATTTTTGTTTGTATTGCAAGCAATACGAATAGTGTTTTGTTGCCAGTAAA
Organism: Octopus bimaculoides; assembly: GCF_001194135.2. Lineage (NCBI taxonomy): Eukaryota > Metazoa > Mollusca > Cephalopoda > Octopoda > Octopodidae > Octopus > Octopus bimaculoides. The sequence goes on from NC_069004.1 coordinate 1,836,062, forward strand.
CAGAAGAACGTGACTAATGTGCTAAAGACCAGTAAAATTTCATTATAAATCCTCAACTTAGGGAATTTCCATAAAAATTTAATGTTAATGCACAACCCTACACAAATATCTACAAAGGGCAAATGCTGGATTGACTGTGAAAAGAGCACATTGTTTGCTACTGTACAAAAGTAGCTTCTATTTATAATTGCTGAGAGGTTCTTTTTGTGTTTGTTTTTGTTTGTTTTTTTTCACTTTTACAAAGAATGATCATGAAACACTATTTAGCGGAGGGGGGGGGCACTGAGCTTTAAAACTACTGGTCTTGATACACGACACCTCTTCTTAGATGTGGGGTCAGGCTCCCTAACTTTTAGGCCATGCACCTCCACATGGTGTACAAGGGACAGATTACACACACATTGAACAGGATGCCAGTCCATTGTAGGGTTAACTTCTCACAGCTATTGGTGGAAGTGAACCCAAGTGATGTGAAATGAAGTGTTTTGCTCAAGAACACGGTGCACCACCCAGGCCAAGTATCAAAACTACAATTTTATGATTGTAGGTGCAACACACTATCCTCTGAGCCACAGGCTTTCATGTCCTGCTCATCTGATGGTTGTTAATTTATTTTGATATTGCATTTTGTGAACAATAATGTAATTAGTTGCAGGTTTTCAGTGAGCCAGTCACAAGTTCACTTCGTTTCTATAGCGGAGGCAAGAACCGGAGACATAAAGGTTGCAGACGACCTTCTGAAATTAATAATGACTAATTGAGAGCCATTATTGAAGTGAACTCGTACAAAACAAATTACAGAGGTTGCATGAAAGCACAATCAAATGCTTGCTCTCCTCTCTCTCTCTCTCTCTCTTTTCTTTCTTATTCTTTTCTGGTTTTGGTCATTGGACTGTGGCTATGCTGGAATACCACTTTGAAGGTTCTAGGCAATTAAATCAAGCCCCAGTACTTATTTCCAAGTCGGGTGCTTTTTCTATCAGTCACCATTTACTGAATGGCTAAGTTACATAGTGTCAAGCAGTAACATACACACAACAGTATGACGGGCTTCTGCACAGTTTTGTCTTGTAAATTTGCTCACCAAGGCATTGGTCAGCCTGGAGCTTTTGTCGATGACACCTAAGATGCTGTTGCTGCTCAAGGATGGAACCCAAAACTACAAGGTTATGAATCAAACCTTTTCACCACACGTCTCCACTCACAAGGTCAACCTTTGTCTAGGTTAGAAGACACATGCAGTGACTTCACACCCAGAACCTTACCTGCACCTCTTGCCTCACCAAAAGAACATCTCTGCTACTGCTAAGTCAGTCTTATCTTTCAAATCTTAATCCACCTTAGATCAACCTCTTTGAATGACAGCTACAATAATTTCCTTAGTAGATTGCAACTAATAAATGCAGCTGGCATATTAGTTTCCTGCCCACCACCACCCTCCAGCTTCATTTTTGGTAGAGTTAGCAAAGATTCTCATCCTGTTCGTTGAGCGACTGATTAGAAGACTTTGTTGCCAGTAAATTTTATTAGAGTACAAGGACAAGATGGTTGGGTAATATTCTGTTGATTGTGTTTGAGAATCGATGCATTTAGCCTGACGAGGATCAGTAATGAGTTCAGCAACATATCTGGGATGCAAGTAGGGGTCCATAATGATTCATTTCTCAGCCCCGTGCAGTTCATTCTAGTCCTCCCGGTCCATCCCTCATACGGAACTCTTGTATGCTGATGACCTTGTCCTTTTTGAAGAGGAAAAATCAAAACTGAGATTTAAGTAATATACCTTTGTAATTATGCATTTGTGTGAATGATTACTTTATTAAACATTACATCAACATTCTGACATACTTCATTATAATACTATTCTAAAACTAAATGGCAGCAAATGTCATAATGTCCCCCCCCTTTTTTTTTTTCTTACATTCCTATGAAAATCCTACTAGAAATAATTTACCATATTTGCTTGTGCTCTAGTCACATCCCTAATTTAGTGTTTGCTCCTTAATTTGATACACATTGTTTACATTTCTTAGTTTTAGCTTTGCCCTATGTATGTGACACAGCCCATTTATACTTTATTTCATCTCTGTTGGGGTTTATAATGAAGGCGCATGGCTGAGTGGTTAGAGCATTGAGCTTACAATTGTGAGGTCGTGAGTTTGATTCCCAGACCAGGCTGTTTGTTGTGCTCTTGAGCAAGACACTCTATTTCACATTGTTCCAGTTCATTCAGCTGTAGAAATGAAATGTCACTGGTGCCAAGCTGTATCGGCTCCTTTGCCTTGGACAACATTGGTGACATGGAGAGGTGAGGCTGGTATGCATGGGTGGCTGCAAGTCTTTCACAAACAACCTTGCCTAGACTTGTGCTTCAGAGGGGAACTTTCTAGGTGCCATCCGCTGGTCATTCATGACTGAAGGGTGTCTTTATCCAATGTTTATAAAATAAATACCTGTCATATAATACACCTTTTTTTTCCTTTTTTATATCTTTATCATTAATTTTGTGCTAATAAAAGATATCTAAAGCTTGACTTTTTTCCTCTTTTTCGTAGTTGGAGTAAATGGAGCCGACAACAACTCAACACCAGCGACTCCAGCAACAACGGTGGCACCCACAGAAGTATCTTCAAATGAAACTACAACAATTATAACTACAACAAATTCAGCTCCTACCACTCCGCATGAAACTACTACTGTTTCACCTTCATCCTCGTCAGCTAACACCTCAGCAGCTAATGGTTCATCCACAGCAGTACCTGTCACCTCAACCACACATCCCACCTCCCCTGCCTCATCCACCAAACAGCACTTTGATGCAGCTTCCTTCATTGGTGGTATTATTCTGTGTGCTGGAGTTATTGCCATAGTGTTTTTTGGTTGTAAATTCTACAAGGCCAGGCAAGAGAGAAATTATCACACTTTGTAAGAAAAATGAATTGAAACACAAAAAAAAGAAAAAAAAAACCTGGTTTATTTTATTTTCTGTTTGTTTTTCTGTTCATGTTTTTTTTCTGTCTTTTTTAAAAAAAAACCAAAAACTTTCCTCTCCTATTGTTGAGTAGCTTTGTGCCTCTGGAATTTATCAATAACAGCCCCTTTTTTTTAGTGAGGGCTCATGTTTCTAGAATGGTATCAGTATTTCTCTAGTGGAGCCTTTTATCTCACCACACACACACACACTCTCTCTCTCCTCGTCCTCTTCTCCTTCTTTTCCTCACCCCATCTCTCTCTCTCTTTTCCCTTTCTTCTTCACAATGATATCAGTATTTCCTATTGTGGGGCCTCGTCCTTTTCTCTGGAAGGAATTAATTTTTC
>NC_069004.1:1840140-1845587 GCF_001194135.2 Octopus bimaculoides
ATATATATATATATATATATATATACACATATATATAATTGACTACTAACTACTGTTCAATGTGTTTGCAAGGAATTTTTAAAGCATTTTAAAATGGGACCATATTAGATATGAAATACTGAATATGTCTGGAAGCTTACATGACAGTATGCTTAAAAGAACATTTTATTTGGAACTGAACTGGTGTCATATTCTTCTTGTAATGAACTTAATAATCTTCATACTCAATTATATATACTTGTATTAAATTTTAAATTAATGTTAAATCGGAGAAATTTTATTTTTTTACTAGCGAATGGTACTCACTTTTTAGATTTAATAATTTTTGTCTAACTCTTCCAAACTCTTATACAATGTAAAATTCAAATTCTACTAAAATTGTTCTGAAATAGAGGTTTTTTTTAATTATTATTTACTCCATTGAAAAATTAATTTCTCCTTATTTTCTGTCAGTAGTTTATGTGCACAGAAGAAAGATTTTTGAGAAAAAGGTTTGTTTCTGGGTTTTTTCTTCTTAAATAACAATTATCTCTTCTGTGTTCATATCTAGTGGCTCCCAAGAAATTTCTTTAGAGAAAGTAGGAAATAAATTTTTTGGGAATTAACATCACTTGAATATAATAAATAACCAGTTAGAATAATTTATTTACAATTAATTTCATTGCAAACCAATTTGAAAACTTGTTTAAAATATTTAAATACCATCTTCTAGCAGCTTATGATTTTGACTAGAAATAGAGAGAGAGATTGAAGTTATTCAGTCCCAGTTTTAGTTGAATATATTAAGCATAGTGTAGTTTAATTAATGCTAAGTTAATGTTAGCTTCTTGTTTTCCTCTAAAATATTTCAATTATTTGTACAATTTTTTTTCTTTCTTTTTTTTCTTTCCAGGACGAGTTCAACTGTCGCCCGCTATTGATTGCAGTTATAGCTGGTCCCTCGTCATTGATTGTAGTTAACTGCTCCCTTGTCATCTGATGCATTAGTTTTTAAATAGGTTTTTTTTATTTAGTTCTCCCCACCTCCAAACAGATTAATTCTAGAGCTAAGGTTTCTTCCTATTGTTTCTCCTCTCTGTTCACAATAGGTCGGTCGTGAACTCATAATGTAAATGCAAGAGATTTGTCTTGGGATAAAAAGTGCAACCACCACTAAATGATGCCTAGTTCTTGTTCAAATGAAAGTTTCTTTATGTTTAGGTTGCTAGAGTGAATATCAAAGATTATATTTTGGTGAAAATAAAACCTGGTTGTAATTCAAGCTGAAACTTATAATTCTATTTATTTTTATTTTTTTAACAAACATTCCCTTTTCTGGCTACTAGGAACTGTTCTCTCTACCATTGGAGGTGAGCTTAGTTTGCTATCATTGAGACTGGAACCCAGTAACAGACCCTTTATCTTCTAATTCTGAATAAAAGTTTTGACTCGTATATTGTTTGATTTTTGTTTTATTTTCAATTTTCTGACTAAGACTTCCAACTCTTCAGTTTTCCCCCAAAGAAACTGGTGACGCTCTCTGTCGGGAATTTCAAGGTTTTCTCATTTCCTCACACCCAGATGAAGTGCTGTTGCTTGGGCTGGAGATGAGAAATTGAAGATAGGACAGCGGCAAGGAGCAGTGGTATGGTGGAGCTAAAAATTACTGGTATGAGATGAATGCATTGGGGAGGAAGCTGAGAATTGGATCAAAACGATAGAAAGAACCAGGATATTGAGCAAGGCAAAAAGAAATAAGATGAAAAAAAAGCCAAGATGGTGGAAGGAGAGAAGAGTAAGTGAGAGAGAGACCCTCCTCCCCAAGATACAGAAACTGATGCAGTTCTTTCGGTTTAGCTGCCTATGTAACATTCTGGAGATAAAGAAAAGAGAAGCTATTTTGCCTTAAAGCTATACTGAAAAGGAATACACCCATACATATGCATTTGGTGTTATTTGAACTCACAATGCAAAGAGTTTGAACCAGTACCACAGGGCATTCTATCAGCATCATCATAGTTTTCCAATGATGCCACCCTACATGCTAGGCAGGCAGGCTGACATTCCCCACTGAATGGAACGCCTGTCTGTCTTAGGGTGACCCATTTTCAGCGGAGTGGACAGAAGCAACGAGAAATGAAGTGTTTTGATCAAGAATATAATGCACCTCCGATCTGGTAATCAAAACCATGATTTTTTTTATGTTATCTTTATCACCTTTCCAGTATCCGTTTCTATTTCCATATTTTGCCCCTTGTGCTGTAACGGGCTGGGCATATCTGCAATGTAACATCACTTGTCCCTTTTCTTGGAAAACTTGTGTATATATATATATAAGCTAAAACAGAAACGAAGCGGCAAATGATTTGGCAAGACTGAGTCACCTTGATGAAAACTACTCGTATTATTAAAAAAAGATTAAGTAGATCGTGAGTAGCCTCCCTTATTCTTTGACGTAATGAAAATGATATTTTGTAGGGGGGGACAATCCCGTCTTAGATTAAGTAAGGCCGAGATTTCAAATTTGAATTTTAAATCAAAATCGAAGAGGCACGGAATATTTAATATTTCTTTCTTTTTTTTCTTCATTTTCTTACACATAAAGATCTTTTGGAATTGTCAGCTCAGTATAACCCGAGGCAAATAAATTACGTTAAATTAAACATTTTACGAACAAAATTCTTACACAAAATAAGTGCTGACCTTTTTGCATGTTGAAACAGATTTTGTTGCATTTCAGGGGTGTCATTAGGAAACAAATTATACTGCTTGTATAACAGTGATGCTCATTTACAACAATAATGTGATGTCATGACAAGAAGAAAAACACACACACATATATATGTAGGGAGTTCGTTTTGCCCTGCCTCAGGTTTGAAACCCAAATCCACTTGCTTGTTGCTTGTCAAACAGGTCTGAAATCCCTTTGTGTTTGCATCTCCACACCGGAGGATTAATGGAAAACACTTGACCTCCTAGAACCTCTGCTGGTCACGGAAGTGTCAGTCCTTGGCTTTCGATTTGACCTACATCCTGTCCATGGAGTATATAACAGGGCATTTCTTTCTCCAGCTTCATTTGAAGAGCAGCTTTTGGCCAGAATCAAGAGGACAATGCCACCCTTATTCTTTATTTCTCTTTGTCAGCAGAGTGTAATCCTTCTCTTTCTCTCTCTCTCTGTCATCAGAATGCACAACAATCAACAGGCGAAGCTTTGTCACTGTCAATTATTAATTACTGCTAAGTGGAGCAAAAGAGAATGGAAAGTGTTGCTGAAGAGGTGTGACAAAAGATTTCTGGACAATGGACACGATGTGTGATGAAAGATTTCTGGACAATGGACACAAGCTAAAATAAGAACAATAATAAATGAGTGAAGAACGAATGTATTGTGCCTGTGTTTATTTAGCAAAAAAAAAATTTTTTTTAGTGGCTATCCTGAAATACAACAGACTTTCTAACCACTTGCAAGCAAATAAACATGTAAATAATATATTCTATTCTTCAGTATTCTTCTTCACTTGAGATCGACAATTAGAGAACCTTCCATCTTCACTGCAACAGCAGTTACATTTAATCCCTACATGTGTGTGTGTATTGCTTAGGCATTGCAAGACCAATAACTCAATGTAGAACTCAATATGCATGTGTTTCAGAGCAAATTGTTTGCTGGGTACAGAGTGATGATAAGAAAGAGAGAGGCAACATAATTCGTTCCCAAATAAATTACATTTCATATTCAAGGTTCCAATGAAGATGCAAGGTGTTACTCAGACACTCAACTTCGAGTCCACTGCATCTTGTAGCAGAAACAGCTGTAAGCTAATGAAGTTCATAAAATAATCACTTATTCCTTAATCATTTCAATTTCTTGTATCTATACACACACACACACAACAAATGAAGGACAAACATTTCAGAGTGTTTGGGTGTCAATCTGAGGGGTCTTTTTCTTTTCCAGGTTATAGGTCATTTAGTTCACAATCGTAAGGTCATGAGATCAATTCCTGGCGATGCATTGTGCCCTTGAGCAAGACGCTTTATTTTCATGGTGCTCCAGTCTACTCAGCTGGAAAAAGTGAGTGGTACCTTTGTTTCAAAGGGGCCATCCTTGTCACATCTTGTGTCTCACTGAATCTCCCTGAGAACTACGTTAAGGGTACACGTGTCTGTGGAGTGCTCAGCCACTTGCACATTAATCTCACAAGCAAATTGTTCTGTTGATCGTATCAGCTGGGACCCTCGTCGTCGTAACCGACAGAATGCTCCTTAGGGTCTGTTTGATAGGATGAAAATAAATTAAGTAAAGATTTTATTTAACATACACAGGTACAAATTAATGCGCTTCTAAAGCAGAATTATGCTTAATCTTTATTAATCCACTTAAAAAGAATTAAAGAACAAATCTATTTTCAACACACCATATGCAAATTAATCAACTTCAGAAACATTGCATAGTATTCTGGATAAACGGTCCATTACTGTGTAAAAACAAAAAAGAACTAAAAGGAAAAAATACCGTTTTCCACCTCTCTCCTTTCCAAATGAAATAATGATACCAATTCCAGAATTCTGCTTGCTATTCTAATTCAGTAAAAGAACTGATTACGCTTGAAGGTCAAGTTTTGCCAGTTGTAAAAAAAGAAAATTATTCCTAGGTATGGTTGTGAAGTAAGAATTTTGCCTCCCAGTAACATGGTCGAGGGGTTCAGTCCCACTGCATGGTACCTTGGGCAAGTATCTTCTACTATAGCTCCATGCCTATCAAAGGTTTGTGAATGAATTTGGTAGACAGAAACTGAAAGAAGCCTGTCGTGTACAAAATATATATATGTGATGGAGGTGGATGTGCGTGAGTGTCCTTGTGTTTGTCCCCTTCCCCACTACTTCACAACCAGTGTTGGTTTGCTTGCAGCCCAAGTAACTTTGCAATTCAACAAAAAAGAGAATGACAGAATAAATACTAGCTATAAGACGAAGAAAAGAAAGAAAGAATTCTGGTTTAAGACACCCCCTCCTCCGCCATAACCTTTAATCTTTAATTTTTTTGAATTTTCAGAAAATTTTTGTTCTATACACGGGAATTCATGGGATTATGAAAATGAAAAAAATTTTTATTCCGCTCCCCCCCGTCCCGATGTAGCCTAAAATTTCCACTCGTTTTCCGACTATTTTTTAAAATCAGAATTTAAGATACGGACAGTCGAAATTCTTTGCTTAAATCCCAGCAATGGACCATCCTTGAGTGCACTATCACTCCATTAAATATGCTTTGGGGGAGAAAAGTATTGAAAAGCATGAGTTACATGTCAGAATGACAAAGAAATGAAGAGGACGGTATCAGGTAGTCATGGGATGTGCTAAAAACAACGGCTAAATCACACACAATTTTTTTTTATTTCCGTAATCGTATGCATTCGCGTGTGTAGAACAGAAATTCGCAGACATTTTCTGAAAACATTCCCCAA
>NC_069004.1:1845746-1866707 GCF_001194135.2 Octopus bimaculoides
AAACCAGAATTCCACCTAACCAAAGATTTGTACTGAAGTCGATTCGTTTGATTAAAACCGGATCAGAAAAGATGCCCAGCTTGGCCGCAGTGAGTCGCGACAGCAACGTGATTGATTTCCGGTTGTGAGGCTTGCGCACGCCACCGGAAGTGGTAAGAGCTACAAGTTGCTTTCAGATTATTTATTCTGTCGGAGAATCCCCAGATTTTTGTTGGTGAGAATTTATTTCTTTAAATTATTATTATTGTTATTTTACCCCTTTCGTTTTTTTTGGCTTGATTTTTAAGGACTAAAAATGCCTAATACCTACAGTGACATAAACTAAAAACGACCGTAACAAGACGCTTAAATCCTTAAAATGGATTTATGTAAATATTTGCTGTCTTCAAAGCAGGAAATGTTTGTTTATTGGTAAATGAGGATCCAAGTTGTCTGCAAAAAACCCTAACAAATCAGCACTGGCTGTCTAAGATCACAGCTGTAGGGCTCGGATTTAGATCTACGGATCTTCCTTTGTGAATTTTGTAGGTCTTCCTATTCTTTGCTATTCTCTGTCATTCCTTCTAAAAACATTTTCTCTTGATTAGATATAAAAGCCATGGAAGGATTTGATCGGCTGTTTTGTATTTTGATGATTGGTTGATTAGAAGATAATTCATTCTAGAAATCACTGCATATGTGTGTCTTTTACTAGAACTTGGGGTTTCTCTTTGAAAAGTGAGTTTGACGAGTTGAATTGCCGTGAAGTAAAAATTACAACAGCAATAATAATAATAATGATTAGGCACAGACTTTGAGGTGGGGATAGGAGGTGGCTTGTTGACTACATCGACTCCAGTGCTCTATTGGTGCTTATTTGGCAATCCTTCGACGTTTATGCGACTAATATCGAAGGAGTGGCACTTATTTCATCAACTCCGAAAGGCTGAAAGACAAAACTGATCTCTGAGAATGCTTCAAATGTTGGCACAAGGCCAAGGCCAAACATTTTGAAAGGAAGGGTGGACAAGTCGATTACATTAACCCCAGCACTCGGATGCTACCTTTTTTTCTAATCTATCCCCGAAAGGGATGAAAGACGAAGTCGACCTTGGCAGAATTTGAGCTCAGAATGTAATAATTTGGATAGAAAAAAAAAAATACCGCAAAGCATTTCTTCCGACGCTCTGAAAATTTTGCCAGCTCATCGCAGTAAAAATAACAACGTTTCTTGCGATGGCCTCTTTTCTGAGGGTTAACTAGCTAGACAAATTAATGGTTTTGCTAAGCCTCCGAAGGAACAGATCTTCCGGTGTTTAAAGACGTTCTACACGTGACCATCTCGTTTTATTTATATTCACAGATACACTTACCAGTATTATTTGTATCGTTCTCATTTTTGTACACAGCGTAATGTTATTTGGTGACAATTCGACTGCTATTTCTAGCAGGTCTGGTGACTAGTAAATTTAATAAACTCGCAGTCAAAGCGACATCTCTTTCTTTCTTTCTTTCTCTGTCCAAACTGTGTTCTCTTGTTATGCCATTTGAACTCATCTCATTGTTTCCAACACAGACCACCGCCGCCGCCGCCCACCCTCTCAGAATACGGATGTTTTGAAGGGGAAAAAAAACAAAACAGACGTTGCTCGTTAAGTGGCCATTTATGAATCTGTGCTTGATATCCTACTTTCAAAATAAAACTGAAATGTTCAGTCACGGCTTGTTCAATGTTTGTAACATGAACTGCTTTCAGTTTCTCTATTGTAGTAGTAGTAGTGGTAGTGGTGGTGGTGGTAGTTCTTGTTTAAGCCCACCACCACCATCTCACCCAGGTCAGCTGATTGAAGATCAAACACTTCACCGAAAAGTACAAAGTGTAGCAACAGATGTCATTGTCTTGCGGTGGTAGTAGTAGTAGTAGTAGTAAAGATTACGAATAGCAAAGTATCCTCAGTACTCAGTCAACAGCAAACAATTCATTTGGAAGTCTAAATCCAACCCCTAAATGGATAACGTTTGTCAAGATGCACAAATCAGACCCGGAGCTCTGAACACTTTACTGGTAAATCCCTGTACATTTAGAGTAGTGGTTCGCAACCATTTTCTTTTCTTTTCTTTTTTTTCTATCTAAGGACCCCTTTTTAATTACTATTTCATTCTTGCCAGAGCTGACCTCGCCTGTGCTTGTGCTACATAAAGGGCACTAAGTCCACTCTGTTGGTTGCTGTGAATAAATAAACTGCACAGGAAATGCTATGAAACATTTGGTGGCTGACTATTTTGGCCAACATCTATCACATATGAACTATCTCTTATCATTCTTATCGTCCTCATCATCATCATCATCGTTACTGTCGTCTTTTATTACTGATGTTTTTGATTTTTCTAACTGTATCTTCAGAAACTGGATAATGCCAAATAAAAGATGAGTGACGAAGATATTTCTAGCAATCCGTTTGCAGCCCTTCTCCCTTTGGGTTCCCAGCCGCAGCAGTACACCAAGAAATTGTCTGCAAATGAAGACAATGTTGTCGATACGACCAAAACAGATGACGGTTTGTCTGAAAGATTTAAAGCCAGTTGTATTCTAGGAGAAATATTTCTTGTTACTTTAGATCCAGGTAAATTTCTTTCATCTCTGCTTGTTATTGTTTCTTTTACTTTTGTTTGTATTAAGTAAGCTTTCTATAAAAATCATTTTGTCAACCCAACTCTGTGTTGGGACGGCGAATAATCAAATCTAATTGAAATTTTTTAGTCTGTGTGTATGTGTGTGTGTTCAGGTGCACAGCCTAGTGGTTAGGGTGTTGTGCCCATGGTCACTAGGTTATGAGTTTGATTCCCAGACCAGGCAGCATGCTGTGTTCTTGAGCAAAACACTTCATTTCGTGTTGCTCCAGTCCTCCTTTCAGTTAGAGCGGAATGTTGTGCTGCTTACCAAGTCAGCGGGTTGGCGTCACTCGAAGACTAAAATGATGCAAAGCACACTGTGACCAGCGATGTGTAACATCATCTGATAGTTTGGTTCAATCACATGATGTGTGTGTGTGTGTGTATGTAAAATATCACTATCATTGTTATTTCATATCTATATAAAATTTTCCCATTATTTCTCAGAATCATCCAAACAGCAAAGAATTCAAGAATCTGAGATTGTTGTTTGTGAGACTAAAAGACATTTTCTAAGATTGACAAATAAATGCTGGCATAATCGATAAAAGATTTTGGATAGGAATCAAAGCAAGAACTGCCATGTTTTTTGACTCCCATTTCTCGTTAACATGTTGGAGTAACTCTCTCTCTCTCTCTCTCATTTACTTCTCTTTCAGATGACATTTACTCTTGTCCTAAAGTTTACTTGAAAGACATTAACAATTCACAAACATGGCTGGATCTTGACTGTCTTAATCAGGTTTGGCCTCTTTTTTTCTTTTTTCTTTTTTTTCTGATAATATTTTATTTATTTTCATTTTCATTAAGGTGGCAAGCTGGTAGAATCATTAGCACGCTGGGCAGAATCGTTAGCACGTTGGGCAGCATTTTGTCCGTCTTCACGTTCTGAGTTCAAATTCCACCAAGGTCAACTTTGCCTTTCATCCTTTCGGAGGTTGATAAATTAAATACCTGTGAAAGAACTGGGGTCGATGTAATCAACTAGTCCCCTCCCCCAAAACTTCAGGCCTTGTGCCCATAGCAGAGAGGATTATTTTTATTTCCAATGACTTATGCAAAAATCTCTCAATACACTGAGATTATTCATTCCTGTCACCACCACCCCCTCACTGTGCACAATTATTTCTCCTTCATCTGAATATTATTATCCCTCATCCATCCTTCCCACACCTATATGTTACTATTTATTTTTTGGGCTCTGTAGCTCTGGTGCCAGGGAAAGTTAGATACAGGGGCCCAGGTCTGTGAGGGTTAATTGATGGTTGGCTCAGTCAAGGTTTACTTTCAGCTGAACTAAAACATTGCTATTTTCCATTGGTTTTTTTCCAATATCTATCATTCTTGTTGCATAATATCTCAGCATTTCACACACACTCCTCAAGCACATGGTGTCATTGTTTTCGTCTTGAAGGTTGTGCTTGAACGCTTACTTCTTGAAGATCCTAAACAGTCCATACAATTCGACAGCAAGAGTGCAAAGAGCGAGATTCACTTGGAGCAAGATTTGAAAAATGCAAGTGAACAGAAATCGTTGCACTATTTGTTTGGAAGCTTTCTTCGAGCACAACACCTCTTGGTTAAATATCAGGTAAGCATCGTTGGTTTTGTTTTCCAACAACCGTATCAATTCTCAGCATACTCGATGTTATTCTTCATTGTGAATGCATGGAGCCTTGTGGTTAGGGTATTCGACTCAAGATCGAATGATCGTGAGTTTGATTCCTGGCAGCATGTTGTGTTCTTGAGCAAGTTGCTTTATTTCATGTTCCTCCGATTCACTCAGCTGACAAAAATGAGTCATGCTTTTAATTCAAAAGGGGGGCCAACCTGGTCACATTCTGTGTCGTTCTGAATCACCCTGAGAACTACATTAAGGGTACATGTGTCTGTGGAGTACTCAGCCAATTTGCATGTTAATTTCATGTTTGTTGATCGGATCAGCTGGAACCCTCATTGTTGTCACTGACAGAGTGCCACTTATGGTTATCACTGACCCTACCTGAAAAAACCCTGGTAGACAGAAACTAAAAGAAGCCTGTCGTATATATATGCATGTATAAGTACTAGGGTTCATTCATTCAACTAAAAATTTCTTCAAGGCAGTGCCCCAGCATGGCCACAATCTAATGACTGCAACACATGAAAGATAAAAAGATAAAAGAAATCTTCAGTTTTTTTCTGTGATGGTTCATTCTTCTTGCAGGGGACCAGTTTTGAACATTATATTAAAGAATGTCAAAATGTGGCCTTAACAAATGCCAAACTGTGTCTACAGCAACCAGAACTTGTCTTGAGTCAAAGCTTGCCAAATCAATTCATCGACATATTCTTCAGCAACTACAAGACAGTCTTAGGTAAGTCATATTATTGCCATTTACTCTTTCTACCCGGTTATCATCATAACATCTACTTTCTCATGATAGCATGGATTGGACGGAATTTATTGAAAAAGATTTTCTAAGGTCACGTAAAAGCGCCTGTGTGATGCCATGCAAAAGCACCCATGTAATAGCACCCAGCACACTCTGTAAGGTGGTTGGCGTTAGGAAGGGCATCCAGCCATAGAAGCCATGCCAAATCAGACTAGAATTTGGTGCAGCTCCCCAGCTTGCTAGCTCTGGTCAAGCCATCCAACCCATGCCAGCATGGGCAACGGACGTTAAGTGATAATGAAGGTCAGGTGTCCTTCCTGTCACCAACCCTGAACTGTTTCCAAGAAGATGATATTTTCTCTGTTGCCAGACTTGTTCTTGCAGAGTATTCGGAAATGAATGTCACCGCTTATATAACAGTGACAATCATTTACAACTACCATGTGATGTCAAAGACAAAGCCTCACAAACTCACACACACACATACACAGTTGACTTCTTTTCAGTTTCTGCTTACCAAATCCAATCTCAAGGCTTTGGTTAAGCCAGGGTTATAGCAGAAGACACTTACCCAAGGTACTATAACGGAGAAAAAAGTAGCAAACGATAAAATTTGGATAAGCGCCGATTTATTCCTCTCATTATGAAAATAAGATTTAAACAACACTTACTGACCAAAAACAAAATAAAAACAAAAATCTTCTTACACAGTGTCATCAAAAGCTGTGTAAAAAAAAGGGGGGCAGGATACTAATATTTTGTTGGGTTTTTTTTTTATTTCTTTATATGGTTCAGTCATTGGACTGCAGCCATTCTGGAGCACTGTCTCGAGACATTCATTTATCGAAAGACCAGTTATGATTTATTGACCCAGGCAAGTTGCCCGACTGGATGCTGACGAGGAATTGACATTAATTTGATTTTACATTGATCGGTCAGTTAATGATTACCATCTAACATCTTGGCTGGCTTTTTTCTTTTTCTTTTCTTCTTCTGCACCAAGGAGACAACTGTATGGTGATGCTCGACTTCTTCACTAGACTTGCTAATGAAGTCCATAAATTTACGGAAGTTGGATCCGTGAAGGAAGCCTTCCAACCAATATTAGATGTTATTTATCAACATATGACAACTGAACTCAATCTTATGCACGTAGCTCTTTTTGAATATCTAGACCTCCTCACATTCTTCCACAGGTCTGAACCTCTTGCTCTGGTCAGTATGTTTTGTTTTTCTTTCTTTCTTTTTTTTTTTTTTTCTTGAAATGGTTTTCTTGAAGAAATGCAGTGTTCTGTAGGCATGGCTGTGTGGTTGATAAGCCTGCTTCCCAACCAGGTGGTCTTTGGTTCACTCCTACTGTGTGCAACCTTTCATAAGTGTCTCATACTGTAGCCTGGACTGACCAAAGCCTTGTGAGTGGATTTCATAGATGGAAACTGAAAGAAGCCCGTCATGTGTATATACACACACACACGTCATCATCATTTTAACGTCCACTTTTCTATGCACACATGGGTTGGATAGAATTTATTGAGGCAAATTTTCTCTGTCCAAACGCCCTTCCTGTCAACCGATCCACTCACGAGGCTTTCATCAGTCAGCCCAGGGCCACACATACACACAAGATGCCATGCAGTGGGATTGAACCCAGAATCATGTGGTTGGGAAACAAACTTCTTACCACAGAGCCACACCTGCGCCAACAATGTGTGTGTGGTGGTGATGGATATCAATCAGTTACTAGTAAAACAGGTCATACCTGTGAGAGAGAAGCAAGATAGAAACTGGAATACTGCAGCAGACAAAATTGTAAGACAGGGAAGAGAGTAGGAAGAAGAAAACAGGAAGAAATCGGTGAAGAAAGCTTAGACAAATAAAGAAAGAGTAAAATCAAAGCAGAAACAAAAAAATAATTTTTGGTAACAATGTTGGTTTTACTTCCAGGCTTTCCTAGAACACAGCACACCACAGGCCAGCACCCCAAAATCTTATGAAAAGACATTACTTGGTTGCATTCTCTCCTTCAGTTGTATTCCTGTCTCAGACAGTGGTCCTTACGAGTTCTTCAACAACCCATCGGCAGGTACCAAAACAGAGAATGACATTATTGAAGCCAATATTTGGAAGGTAATACTTGTAATTCATTTTGTATGTAACGTGCTATAATGTGCCCATTATTCTTGGGAGGGTCATAGGGGTAGAATCCTCAGGCACCACCTCCATAGGCGCCTATCAGAAGCAGGTGTCATTAGACTTACCAGCTGGGTTCCCAAATTTGACCAATTGAGACTGAGACTATGGTTATCATCTGACCATCTCATTCTCGGTTCAACCATAGGCTTTCTGCCAGTTGGCTTGGCTTTAAGAATCCATCTTCCGATTCTTTCCTGCGACATACTAATCACCTGCACATATCACTGGAACTACAACCATTTAACATGGAGAAGTAGTGGCTTGACCTGGAGTGACTCCCTGATCTCCAAGCTAAGCACCCTGTCAATTAGCATTACTCCAAAGATCCCTTTTGGAGGGACCCCATTTTGGCCACTTGTATTAAACGTTTGTACTCTTTTGGTCATTACCCAACAATTATGTCCATAAGTGAGGATGGGCATGGAAACTGAACTGAAGACAGCAAGTTTGGCTTTTTTTTTCTTTTTGCCATCCTTTCCTCTATGAAATGATGGAACTGGTGCATTACCTTGCCAGTATTTGCAATAATGTATGAAATGCATAAAGACATACGATATATGTATGATGTTTGTGAAACCCTTAAAAAAAGTCTGGTTACTTATTCTATCGGTCTCTATTTATTAAAGCTTCAATGTCTTAGCAACTGACTTGGTTGACACCCACAAGATTATCCAGAGCTCCTTTTTGAATTCCATATGACATACACTCATGACTTTTGGAAACAGTTTTTTCCTGCTCAGAATCGCTGAAGCATGGAATAAACAACCCACATCAGTTGTTAGCTGTCAGGGCGCTACATCATTGAAAAACTCCTCTGCCTCCTGAAATTAGCCAACAGTACACCCGATGCCCCTCCCCACCCCTTTCTTTAAGCACTTCATTTATTGTTGCACTTCCTGTGCATTGTTCTCTGTACTGTCCATGATGAGTTGTGGTGCACCTCTGAACACTGTATACAATAAGTTTGTTATATTCCATTGTATCTTCAGGCATTGGCAAACCTTGGTGATAAAGTCCACCAGTTGTTTCATGGACTTATTAAAGTCTCTGACGAAACTCGACATCAAGTCCTAAATTGGTTGGCTAATTGCCTACATTCTAACGAAGGTAGGTTACTGCATTTGCATTGTATTGCTATTTTTCTGTTTTTGTTTTTTTTTCCATATTCACTGCAGATAACTGAATGTTGCAAGTGCAAAGGTGTCTTAAATACTGATTAGAGAGCTGTGTATATGTGTGCATCTAATGGCATCATTCATCATTGTTTCAACGTTCGATTTTCCCTTTCCATCTTCCTGCAAATATCTCACATAAAACATTCCATTTTTGTAGCTTTTATTTAACGACTTGTTTCTGTGTTGTCTTTTGTCTAATTTGTTTTTATTGTTTTAAATACACCACCTAATTAACAGAAATTAGCCGTATCTCCCAACTGCTATACATTTGTGTCTGACTGGTTGCTACACAGTCTACACAATTACTTAAGCTCTCTACTCCACTGACTGCCAACAACTTTTCTTCATTGTTTTCAACCCTGGGCCACCCTCTCCCAGGTCTTGTTGGTTTTGAATTGTCATCAATAACTATGCTTGTTAGAGGTGTTGGCACTATGCAAACCCATTTTCACCTCTGAGAAGAAGTGGTCCCTATTAGTCTAGTCTCTATCCTTTGACCTGTCCAGCAAGGGAGGTCATACCAGGAGTGTGCACTCCACTGGCATAGCTGCTATGAGAAGTGGATTTGGCTTACACAAAAAGACACAGGCATTGCTGTGTGGTTAAGAAGCTTGCTTCTCAACCACCCAGTTCCAGGTTCAGTCCCACTGCATGTTACCTTGGACAAATGTCTTCTGTAGCCATGGGCCAACCAAAACCTTGCGAGCAGATTTGGTTGATGGAAACTGAAGAAAACCCATCGTGTGTGTGTGTGTGTGTGTGCATACATGCATGTATGTGTGAGTGTGTGTGTCAAAGTGTCTTGTCTTGATATCCTATTATTGCTGGAAACGAGTGTCACCTTCATGCAGCAGGTGTGTCCTTCATTTCCATTCTTCCATGAAAACATATCCACCCTCGAGGAAATATTACGTTGCTTGGAAACAAACGAAGGTTGTTGACAGGAATGGCATCCAACCATATAAAATCTGTCTCTGCATGCATGGAAAAGTGGACATTAAAATGATGACACAGATTTAATGTGACCACATAATGATGACACATATTTAATGTGACTGTTTTATATGTTTTACAGTTAAGAATGACTCCATTATACTTCAGTTGTGGTTGATGTTTTTATTTGTTGTTTTTTTCTCTCTTCCTTGTGCTTCTTTACTTAAATCACCAAATTATCTGATTTAACAGATCGAGCTAAACTTTGGACCGCTCAAATAAGATACCCTTTTGATAACATCTACTGTTCTGACCGGTTCTTTCTTAATCTCTGCTATGTGATGTTGAAACTTTGTCAGCCATTTTGTAAAAACATTTCTTCGAAAATATTCAAAATCGACCCAACATACATGACTGCTGTGGTAACAAGTGATGAGGATGCGAAAAAGAGGAACATCCATGCTAAAGGTAAGACAAAATGGTGTTGAGATTCAACTCAAATATTTAATATTTCTAAGTTCATATATAGCAGCTTTGTAATGGTTTTACTGACATGTGAAGAATTCTCTGGATAGGAGCAAGTGTGGCTGTGTGGTTAAGAAGCTAGCTTCCCAACCACTTGCTTCTGGGTTCAGTCTCACTGCATGGCATCTCCTCCAGTTGTCTGAACTGTTCTGAGACTTTAAATAAACCTTCTGTCTGATTAACTAAACAAATATTCATCATAGTACCTTCACACCCTGATACTGCTTTCATAATGTCACAGCTATTCCTAACAGACCTGCAGTTTTTCCCTGATCTTCATGAAGGTTTGCGCTCTCTGAGTGCTCTTGTTCACATTATTTTCAATTAATTATGCACGATCTAATAGCTTTGAGATTTCGATGATGCAATTGTATATATTTAGAAGGGTAGGTGTGAGAGGCTGGATCTGGCCAGTTTGAATATAAAACAGAATATTTGGTCCAGATACGACTCATTTAAATGCAAAACTGTTAAACCAAAACACTGCTTTTACTTCATGATTCCTTAAATAATGGCCAAATAATCTGGTTTCTGTTTGTTGCGGGGCAGGGTGCTAAATAGAGCCAACCAGTCTTTCATCACTTTGTCCATTTTAGTTGTCTTTTCTGTATATATATCTGTCAATGTCTAACATCCAGTTAATTACATTTTACTTGCTCAGATTTAATGAAATTAACCTGCTTAATTTCAAA
The DNA here is from genome assembly GCF_001194135.2 of Octopus bimaculoides. Taxonomy (NCBI): domain Eukaryota; kingdom Metazoa; phylum Mollusca; class Cephalopoda; order Octopoda; family Octopodidae; genus Octopus; species Octopus bimaculoides. The sequence continues at coordinate 1,856,292 of NC_069004.1, forward strand.
GCCCGAACATGAAGAAGATCTGGCGTCGTCAAGCAACCAAACGTACAATTTTATCACAGAATGTTTCTATTTAACTCACTTTTGTTTGATGCTTGGATTTCAAGTACTCAATGATAAGTTTATGCGTCTCAGCCAAGAGTTGCATCGAATTCAGCGTACCTATGCCGAAGCACACGAACAAGAAGGAGAAAATGGAATGCCTCCAAGTATCAAAGAGCAGTTGGAAATTGGTAAGTATATCGATTCTATTTACAGGTGCAGGCATGGCTGTGTGGTGAAGAAGTTTGCTTCCCAACCGTGTGGTCTTGGGTTCAGTCCCAATTGTATAGAAGCAGTCCTCTGCTATAGCCCCAGGCCTACCAAACACTTGTAAGTGGATTTGATAGATGGAAATTGAAGGAAGCCTGTTATTAATGTGTGTGTGTATCCCCATATCTAGATATCTTGTTGTGGTTGTAAATGAGCATCATTGTTATGCAAGCTAGGTTGTTCATTCCCAAGTCTTCCATGGAAAACATGTCTGGCCATGGGCAAATATTATCATGTTTGGAAACAGATGAGGGTTGGCAACAGGGAGGGCTTCCAGCCATAGAAAATCTGTCTCAATAAATTCTGTCTAACCCATGAGAGTTTGAAAAAGTGGACATTGAATGACAATGATGACGACAATGAGGTAACAGCAGTGATGGTGGTGCAAGAAATGATATGCAGGTAAATCATCGGAGAAACTTCATTTATTTACAAAGAAAGAAATGCCAAAACTGGCCCCCAGCGATTATATTTAGTCTAAGGAATATTCTTTTACTGCTCATGCATTATCTTGCAGCTTCAAAGTTTTGACAATGTGATTATTTATTTTTAGAATGACATTGTTGGGTAGGTGTGAGAAGCTGGATCTGGCCAGTTTGAACATAAAACAGGCAGAAAATTTGGGGCTGGATATGGTTTAAACATTAAAGGGTTAATATTATTATATCTTTTGCAGGTGTGACAATATTCCTGAGTTTGAAAGCAGCACTTACTGAACCCCAACTTCTTGACATGTCTCTTCAATTCCATATCACAACAGCAGTCTGGCTCTCTCAGATTGCTGTCTTCGGCAAGGTGGACAAAATGAACGCTATTACATTCCCTTTATCAAACAAACCTCCCACAATTTTAGCAACTATCCCGGAAATTACTTTGGACAACTTAACGACTTTCACAAAGTTTGTTACTCATTATAAACCTGAAACATACCAGGTAAGTTTTTTTTTTTTTAATTTTTTTTATTTACATTAAAGTTGTATGAAAGTGGGAGGACATATCGTCTGCTGCTTACATATTTCCATCCATCTATCTATTTTTGCCACCCACTATTCTTGGGAGGGTCATGGAGGGAGAGTCCTCAGGCACCTGCTCCATAGGGTCCTATCAGTTATTACAGTTGCTGGTTAGATTTCCAAGTCTGACCGACTGAGATTGTGGATATTATCCAACCATCTCATCCTGGGTCTCCATCTAAGTCTCCTTCCAGTTGGCTCAGTTTGAAGAATCCCTTTTGTGATTCTTCCCTCTGACATTCTAACCAAATGTCTATCTTGGGTCCCTTTTTTTTTTACCAACTTCTGTTTACATGTTTATATGACGAAGTAGATTTTGTAGATCAGTAATTTCATAAACTTGGGCAATAGTTCCCTATTAAGAATATTCTGAACTCACAAAGGGGTGCTAGGTGTTTAGAGGAGTCGTAATTTTTTCGTAGAAATAAAATATTTAAACCAGATGCAATATGCCACACCATCACTTACAACAACATGGGTTCCAGTTAATTCGATCAGCGACATAGCCTGCTCATGCAATTAGCATGCCTGTGGCTAAGCACTCCACCAACCCACATACCCTTAGGGAGATTCAATGTGACGCAGTGAGTGACAAGACTGGCCCTATGAATCACAGATGCAACTCAGTTTTGTCAGATGAGTGGCCTGGAGCAAAACACATTTTGAAAAAACAAATCTTTGTTGAGATTACAATCTAAGTAGAACATTGTGTTGTTATCAGTAAATACAAATGTAATTGAGAATGAAGCAATGTTCTCCAATATAATTTCATTATATGAGTCCTTGCCATGTCTAGTACTTTCCATAAATATTTATCTCAGGGTCATTAGTCTAAGTAAATGTCTTTAAAAAAAAGGCACGTACTGGATGTGATAAAAACCACTGTGCAAAATTAACTTGAAATAGTGTTTTTTTTATTTTTTATTTTTTTCTGGACTGCTTACATTACACAACTTGCAGTTGGTTATTTACACTGTACAACTTCCACCATGCTATGTATGTTGAATCACACATTATCATCATCGTCAGCACCTCCCCCTTTTTTTTTAATGCTGGCAGTTAGGAGACGGATGAAGGGATGGATGTCAGAACGTTTGTGTTATTGAAGAGAGAGTTCATTGTTCTGTTGTTTTCCATGCCTGATTAACTTTCACTAATTCCTTGCTTTAATTAGAGTGTATACGTTTGCATATTTTCAGGCAGCTGGTGATCGTTTAGATCACTTGATGACTGTCATCCTTGTTTTTATGGGAAGCCCTGAACGCATGAGCAACCCCCATCTTCGAGCTTCCTTAGCTGAAAGCCTGTCATCCCTTATACCACCCTCTGAAAACAGACATGGTAATATGATTGGCCTTAACTTGTAAGTTAATCAGGGTTTTCTTTTTTTTTTCACCTTTGACTTTTCTAAATTAATGTCTTTGGAAGTCGATTTTACATTAACCGTTTTGGTACCAACCCAGCTGAAAGCGCTTCTGGTTCTGTAGTACAAATGTCTTGTTTTCCTAAGTTCTGAATTAAAATCTTCCACCAAACCTTAGTCACAATTTATGTTCCTAACACTAGGGAGACAGAGACAGGTGTCTTGCAGTAGAAGTCATGGATGAACTCCTCTTGTAGTCATTTTCATTTTCATTTTCATATTCAACACACATCTGGCTGTCGACACTCAACCTAATTATATTTCATTCTCCATATCCCAGGTTTTATGAAGGTAAAATTTTCCGCACACATTACCTTGCCAAACACGTTGCTGAAATGTTACTTCATGTTTTTGTGAGTATCGAAATGACGGGACAGAGCGTCGCATTTGAACAGAAGTTTAATTATCGTCGACCAATGTACGCAGTATTGGAGTACATTTGGGAAATACCGCTCCATCGAGAAGCTATTAAGGTCTTCGCAATTCTTTTCTTTCCCATCAATTTCTTCATCCTTTGTTCTACTCTCACAGCCTTGCCTCTGCTTTCTGTTTCTTCTTTCTTCCCGCTCTGTCTGTGTGTGTATCTCTCCCTCTCTCTCTCTCTGTGTATATGTCTTTATCTTTCTTTTTGTGTTGTTCTCTGTATGTCTATCTTTATTTCTCTCTCCTTCTATATATCTATACCTCTATTTCTTTATATATCTATGTCTATCTCTCTTTATATCTGTGTTTATCTCTCTCTATTGCTCCCTGTATCTCTCTCTCTCACAAACACACCAGCTTCCTTTACTTTTATCTTCCATTCCTATCACCTGTTTCCAATCACTCTTTAACCGTCATTAACCCTGTTCTTTCTTATTGTAGGAATTGGTTGCATATGCAGAGGAGAACATAGAAGCTCCCAATGCCCCCCTTTTTTTGCGTTTCATCAACTTACTCATCAACGATGCCATCTTTTTACTGGATGAAGCCTTATCTGTGAGTAAACCCCAGCATTTCCCTTCTACTGCTCCCTTCCTTCTCCTCACTCCAGTCAGTAATCTTTACAGCTTGCAGGTTATATATCGAAGCTTACTTAAAAAGCAAGGCAACCGTGAGCAACTGTTGGATAACGTTGTTAGATAACGATGCTTCTTTAATGACTACTCAAACTCTACTGCAAATTATGTTGTACCCCATGGTAACATATCAGACAAAATGTCTTGTAATATTTCTTCTGGCTCTTTATGTTCTGAGTTCAAATCCCTCTAAGGTCAGTTGTGCCTTCTACGCCTCCAAGGTCAATAAAGTTAAGTACTGGTCTGGCATGACGTTTGCTGGCTTTTATGTTCCAAGAGTTCATCAGCTCCAGAACTCCAGATTTTTACGTTACCGGAATAAACCTGTAACTCGTTGGCAAAAATGTGTTGATTGTAATGGTTCTTTGATGAATAAAATTTCCACATTGTTGAAATCTATTGGGATGAATTTCATGTCCCAAAACGTTGCTTACATTTTACACAGCCTGATATATCTATATCTCTCATCTGTTGTCCATGCTGGCATGGGTTAGACGGTTTGACCAGGGCTGGAAGGCTGCACCAATGTCTCTATATCTCTTATTTCTGTCTTACCTGTATCTTTTATCTCTTAACTGTATCTTATCTATATCTCTTAATCTGTTGTGCAGTACATGATGCAAATTAAAGAGAAACAACAGGAAGAGGAAGCAGGGATGTGGACAGAGTTATCGGACGAGCAACAACAAGAGCAGACATCAAATCTCCGTCAGATTAGCATGTTGGCGAGATACCACAACATAATGGCTAACTCTACCATCCAGGCCATAGAATTGCTGACCACAGACATCAAGTCCATCTTTACCCATGATTCAATGGTCACCAGGATCTCGGAGATGTTGAATTATTTCCTTGTGCACCTGGTAAGTGTGGAGTGAATCAACAAAGATGAATGAAGCGACGGCAACCAGCAGCAGCTGCTGTTGTGGTGGGGGTGGGGGGATTGTGAGAGTGGATGGTGAAATGATGAATTTGTGGTATGTAAGTAGCAGAACTGATGGGTTTTTTTCAATAAATTCAGTCTAAAATATAATATATGAAGAGGACCATTCTATGTAAATTGTTTTTCATTCTTACAGAGAGACACCTGTTTCTGTCTCTCAGTCTTACAATAACCTTTCATCATTTGACACAAGATCCCCTCCCCTCTCAAAGGATCTTTGTCTTGCAATTTACATGGTGGCCCTGCCGGTGCTGGTGCCACATAAAAAAGCACCCAGTCCACACTGAAAAGTGGTTGGCGTTTGGAAAGGCATCCAGCTGTAAAAACCTTGCCAAAACTGACCTCATCTGTGCTGGCGCCATGTACAAATCACTCAGCCCACTCTGTGAAGTGTTGGTGTTAAGAAGGGCATCCAGCCGTTAAAACCCTGCCAAAACAGACACAGACATTTGGTGGAGGCTCCCACCTGGCCAGCTCCCGTCAACCTGTCCAACCCATGCCAGCATGGAAGGAGGATGTTAAACGATGATGATGATGTATTTCAATGTCCACACACACATTCAAGCACCGTACAGACTGGGCCGAAGTGCAGGAGGCTCGCTTGTAAAAGAATAAAAGATATCTTACCACAACACTTTCAGGGTTCTCACATATCCAGACGAGTAAATTATGAAGAAATGTTTTAGGTTTTAAGGAGTCATTTTAATTTTTTTTCTGTTTTTTAGGTTGGCCCAAAACAGAAGAATTTTAACGTGAAAGACAAGAACGAATATGAATTTAAACCACAGCAAATCGTCTCTAATATCTGCAAGACTTACCTGAACCTTGCTGAAGATGAGAAATTCTGTTTCTCTGTTCTCTCAGATGGTCGTTCGTATTCTGAAAGCTTGCTGATTAAAGCAAAGCATATCTTGCATAAAATTGGCTGGTCTCAGCAAGACATTGAAAGCTTTGAGGCTTTGGATCAGAAAATCAAAGTAAGTTCATTTCTTTTTTTATCTTTGATGATTTATTTATTTCAGTCAGTGAACTGTGGCCAGGTTGGGGCACTGCCTTGAGGGGGTTTTGTCAAACAAATTGACCCCCCAGTTATCAAGTGGTGTGGTGGGGGCACAAATACAAACACATACTGGTGACACGTTGAAGGCACCGGGTACACTCTCCTCTCTGGAATGGTCAGTATTAGGAAGGGCATCTGGCCATAGAAACCAAACCAAAAGAGACTGGAACTTGGCGCAGCTCTCCAGCCCCAGTCAAAACATCTAATTCATGGAAAATGATGATATATATATATATATATGTATATAAACACTTGACAGAAAACATTCAGGATGGGTGGAGCACTTTAACTTTGTGTCCCAGTGTAACGTTCCTGTGGTTGTAGATGTATGATCTGGTGGTGGGTTGGGGAAGTCTCTCTTGTTACTTTTCTATGAGTTTAAATATCCTGACATGGTTTTGCTAAATTCTTATTTCAAGGACTTGGGAGTAAAACAGAAAGAAGAGGATGAAATGTTGTCTGAAGCCCCTGATGAGTTCTTGGACCCTATAATGGGGACATTAATGAAGGACCCAGTCATCTTGCCAACTTCACAGAAAACCCTGGATCGAACTGTTATTGCACGACATCTGTTGAGGTAAGTCTGCGAAACCTATCACCATCACCATCATCATCGTCATTGTCATCACCATGTGAGTGAGTGTGTGTGTGTGTGTGTATTTACCATATTTTAACGTGTATAAGGAACCCCTAATTTTGGGGGCTTAAAATTTGGAAAAAGGTTTTGTAAGGGATTATAATATTATCCATGTATAAGAAACTCCCATATTTTTTAACCTAATTTTTGACAAAAAAAGGGTTCCTTATTCACATCAAAATACAGTATATACACTTGTGCGTTTGTATTGCTTCAGTAAGTGACTCTATTGTTCATGTTATTAAAGTCCATCTGTCTGTCTATATTTCAGTGACCAGTCAGACCCATTCAGCCGGAAACCACTGACTATGGACAAGGTCATACCTAATGTGGACTTGAAGGACAAAATCGACCGTTGGTTAAGAGAAAATCGGAAGCGAATTAAAGAATATTAAAACATATTAAATAAAACTAATCTCGATGTCTTAATTTTATGATTATGTGTGTGTGTGTGTGTATAAGAAAATGGATAAAATTTTACATACAGACGTTTTTATTTAAAGACATTAAAATTCATCCATAGAATTTCCTACCTACGGCTGTTTCCATACCCAATTCTTTAATTTCAGAAATAAAATTCCTTATTTGAAACCAGTAAATTGGGTATCCCCTCGGGGAGAATTTCAAAAGGAATTTATTTAACGTGTCGGCTAACCTATGACAAACTCAGAAGTGTTTGTTTTTTTCTCAACGCAAGCGTTCCGTAGAAATTGTCATTGCCAGGTATATACAAAAATAAACACATTCAATACATCCTTGCTCGTACCAATACGATACACAATAGTTCATTGATGGTATTATGACAGTTAAGAGACAAAAAATGGTAGATAAAACTAGTGAATAGGTGAGAACATTCATAGCAAATTCAACAATGAATTTGGTATGAAGGTAGAAGTCTGTTAAGGCTCAATCGTCTTCCCTTTCATAAAAGAGTTCAAGAATGCCTGTTTGTGGGAATTCCTATATGCTGGTGATCTACTTCTGAGAGCTGAATCCATAGGAGAATTGGAGAAGAAATTCCAAAAGTGGAAACAAAACCTAGCATCAAGGGGCCTTGAAGTAAACTTCTGTCTAAGAAGACAGGACCCTGGTACCATCAAGGAAATGGCTTTGTTAGATATGCAGTACCCCATATACTGTACTTGTGGAAGCATGTGGTTTAGTGGTTAGGGTGATGGACTCATAATCACAAGATTGTGGTTTCGATCCCTGGACCAGGTGATGCATTGTGTTCTTGAACAAAACACTTCATTTCACGTTGCTCCAGTCCACTCAGCTGGCAAAAATGAGTAATCCTGTGAAGGACCAGGTGGCGAATATATAAACACTAGAGAAACCAGGAAACTGGCCCTTTATGAGCTGGGATGACTGGAGAAGGTATTTTTACCTTTTTTTTTATATGCTGTACTCAATGGAAGCTATGAAAATACAAGTGATGGAGTAGAATCACAGGTAGACAAGCTGAGAGTGCAGGTTTTGCATGTGACAGATAAACTGGAGCAATGAATAACACTTAGAGTGTGTCAGAACTAGATTCCCTGAAATGCTGAGATGGCTTGGTAGAACTTCCGTTACCTAGGTGACATAATTAACAGTGAAGGGGGCTATTCCAAAAGTATAGCAGCTAAAGTACAAACAGGTTGGAAAAAGTTCAGGGAGTTATTACCTCTGCTGGCAACAAAGCCCTTCTTCAGAATGAAGGGCAGATAGTATAATAGGGAGCACCGCAGAAATGGTAAATGGTTTACAGCACAAAAGAAATCACTTTAAACTTGCTAAAACAATATTCGGGATACCTTATCTCTACTCAGTATAGAAGCAAATGTTATGTAAGATCAAATTTTGAGGATCTGATCAAAGACTTTGTAATGGAAAAGTAGAAAACTTTTCAAATAAAAATAAAATGGGAGAATAGAAAAATAAACATTATTTTCCATCTGACAGTTTTGTTTCATTTTGAAAACTAAAAATTTATTATATAGTTTATTTTTGTTCATATTTTGAATTACATATATATGGGGGCGGGGTATATATGATATGCTTGAGAAGACCTGTTGAGTCACGTAAAACAAAAATCTTAACTGTGGCCAGTGTCCCCTGACTGGCTCCCATGCCAGTGGCATGTAAAATGCACCATCCGAATGTGGTTGATGCCAGCGCCTCCTGACTGGCTCCCATGTCGGCCTGTAAAAAGCACCATCCAAATGTGGTTGTTGCCAGTGTCCCCCTGACTGGCATGAGGGAATTTGCCTCAACAAATTCCGTCTGACCCATGCAAGCACGGAAAAGTGAACGTTAAAACAATGACGATGACGGTGGTGGAGACACACACACAGACACATTCCACGGTGAAAACAAGCGCGTGGTTTGATGTCCCAGGCCTCACCAGATGCCACCACATGCAATATATACCAATATGTACTTAGTCCGTAAATCTGTTTGTCGTACAGTTTTCACCTCGTTAGCCCCAAACAGAAACTGTCACATGGCGATCGATACTAACTTACACGTAGTTCACAGCCACAACTTAAAGTAATCTTAGCTTTTCTGGTAAGTAAAACTTTTTTCTTTAGTGAGGGGGGGGAATGCTACGATAGTAGTTGCAAGATGATGGGAGCACTGGGAACACACGAAGTAGTGTTGCTGGCTTTTTGTTATTTGATAAATGAGAGGGGGGAAAAAAAAGGCACGAAATGATTCTGATGGGACGATGCCTTGCTACTGATAACGGGCGGTTGATGAGGTCAGGAGGACCTCTCAAAGGTGGTGATGGTTTTTAAAAAATGATTTCGGTGATAGAAATTTCTGTTAACTGCGGTTTTAAGGGATTTTTCCAAGGCAATGTAAAGCTGTAAAGAATCCGTCGGGAAATCTATCAATCGAAGCAGATCTGCAGTTTAGCGTCGCACTGATTTCTTTCATCATAACTTTGTTAAAAGTGCATATTTTTAATGAGGTAACAAAGTTGGAAGGGAGAAGAGGGATACCAAATTGTAGTTATGCCTCGACCAAAATACTGTAAAGAATTTCTTTTCAGACAAGAATATTTCCTTAAGACAAGAAAGTGAGAAAATTATTACATTAATATCTTCCTACGTGCATGAGATACTTAAAATGCAGTAATTTAGAATGTTTTCGAAAATGGGTTCTACACGCCATATTATGTAAATAATTGTTTCTAAGACAAACCTAACCCCAATCCTAAGGTATTTGTTTAACCAAAACATTCTTACATTTTCCGACAATATCAGAGGATAAATTTACGAACCTTTACGTTCTCAATTAAAATCCCGCCAACATCAGCATTTTTCTTTCATTCATTCTTGTGCAATTCTTTCTTCAGGCACTGCCTGTAAGGAAACATCGGCACACAGGACAGTTGCCCGGCAGGGAGGGAAGGCTTATTGGGTTATAAACAAGGCTCTTCCCGGGCCGTTGAAATAAAATACCAGTCAAGTCCTGGAATTCGATTAAATGTTCCTATAAGGCATCGCAGAGGTGAATAGAGTTATAATAGAAGAAAGGAATGTAATGAAAAATGAAATTTATTTCTTCATTGACTTCAGCTGTTGTTTAGTTTCACCTCTGTCCCTGGTCCAGTAGACATGTGACGAAATTCGTTCAAGCGGTGATTAACCCAACTTTTATTGATTTACTCTGTTTTGTTTCAAATATAGTGTTTTCTATGGCTGCAATTATTGAATATATTCTTCTCCTTCCCCCCGCTTTCTTTTTTTTTTTTTTTCCAAGACGATACGTTTTGATTTGAGGAGTATTTGGTGTCATTTTCTAGCAAACCTAACCACCGCGTAGTGTCTTCCTCGATGAATTCAGATATTTTGATGGAGGGGTTGGGATATTTAATTTCTTACATCTTTAAGAAATTAAATTGGACTATAATGAAAACATCTAGGAAGTTCATTCTTTATAGTTGTGTAAATAGGGACACATGGAAGTATAAAAAAATATGTCG
>NC_069004.1:1867228-1867944 GCF_001194135.2 Octopus bimaculoides
GGAAGTCGAATACATAGACCCCAGTGATCAGCTGGTACTTATTTTATCGACCTCGAAAGGATAAAAGGGTAAGTCAACCCCGGCAGAATTTTAACTCAGAGCATAAAGACGGACGAAATGTCACTAAGCATTTCTCCCGGCGTGCAAACGGTTCTGCCACCTTAATAATCCTTTCTACTGGAAGCACAAGGCCTCAAATTTGAGGGGAAAGATTAAGTCGATGACCTCGACCCCAGTGCGTAATTGGTACTTAATTTATCGACGCCAGTACGTAACTGGTACTTAATTTATCGACCCCCAAAAGGATGAAAGGCAAAGTCGACCCCGGCGGCATAATGCTACCTTAATAATAACCAGAGCAATAATGATAATAGTTTCAAGTTTTGTCACAAGGGCAGCCGTTTTGGCGGTGGGAGAGGGGATGAGTCGATTACATCGACCCCAGTGTTTAACTGGTACTTATTTTATCAACCCCGAAAGGATGAAAGGCAACGTCAACCTCAGCAATAATAATAATAATAATGATGATGATGATGATGGTGATGATAATCCACATGCTCATATTTATGTATTTCCCTAGGCTTATCTTTAGGTACTCCAATGTATTTCCCTAGACAAACTTCAGGCTCCCAATGCTAACATCTTTCGCCAGTCTAACCTTGAGATGCTCTACACCAACATATATTTACTTAGAAAAACTTAAGGTACCCCCCCCC
>NC_069004.1:1868001-1875014 GCF_001194135.2 Octopus bimaculoides
CCCTTGTGGACAATAAAGAAATAAGATACGTTAACACGCCGGTCGAAATGCTTAGCAGTATTTCGTCTGTCTTTACGTTCTGAGTTCAAATTCCGCCGAGGTCGACTTTGCCTTTCATCCTTTCGGGGTCGATTAAATAAGTACCAGTTACGCACTGGGGTCGATGTAATCGACTTTATCCGTTCGTCTGTTCTTGTTTGTTCCCTCTATGTTTAGCCCCTTGTGGACAATAAAGAAATAAGATACGTTAACACGCCGGTCGAAATGCTTAGCAGTATTTCGTCTGTCTTTACGTTCTGAGTTCAAATTCCGCCGAGGTCGACTTTGACTTTCATCCTTTCGGGGTCGATAAATTAAGTACCAGTTGCGTACTGGGTCGATGTGCTTCTTTCAGTTTCCGTCTACTAAATCCACTCACAAGGCTTCAGTCAGACTAAGACTACAGTAGAAGACACTTGCCCAAGGTGCCAAACAGTGGGACTGAACTCAGAACCATGTGGTTGGGAAGCAAGCTTCTTACCACACAGCCATGCCTAGCTCAAAATTTATTGGGAGTTAGCTTATCCACTCAGTTTTTATTGTAAATATTTTTTATGTTTTTCAGATGAAGGCTTGACACGTCCCTAACCAAAGAGGAGCAGATCTTTTCCAAACTTAGTTATGAAAAACTATACAATGGCTTTTGAAGAACTCAAGTTTCTGATAGGAACTTCAGAAGGTTTGTCACTTTATTGTTATTATTATATATTGTCTTTGCTCACCTTCTAACACTGGAGATGTACTACACCATCCGGAGTATTTGGGCGGTTCCAAACAGTGTTGTTTTCTGCAAGTGCTCCATCCATATTGCAGCCCCTATTTGTTCCTCGTATTTCTCGAGATTCTTACTCACTGTTCCCAGGGCTCCAATAATTATTGGTACTACTACCACCTTTTTCAGTGACCACTACTGCTTAACCTCCCAAGCTAACCTGTCATATCTCTCGACTTTTCTTTCTTCCTTATCGCATACCTTGTTGTCAGCTGGGCAGGCTATATCTATGATCCAGCATAGTTTACTTTCTTTCTCAATTAAGACTATGTCTGGCTTCCTATTCTCTATCTCATGGTCACACTGAATCATAAAATCCCATGGAATCTTTGCATTTCTATTTTTGACGATGCCTTCAGGTTTGTGGTCATACCAATTTTTTGCTCTATCAAGTCCATACTTGTTGCAAAGTGTCCAATGGACAAGCCTGGCTATAAGAGACGCCACGACAATATATATGTACCTATATATAAATATATATTTGTGTGTCTGTATGACAGGTTTTCACACAATTAGGCTACCAAATTCACTCACAAAGCATTGATCTATCCAGGGCTATAGTAGAAGACATTTGCTCTTGGTGATGTGCAATGGGATTGAAACTGAAGCCATATGGTTCCAAAACAACCTTCTTAACCACACAGCCATGCCATACGTTATATTATTTATTGTAATTTTCTTTTTTTTTTTTTTTTTTTTTTTTTTTTTACTCCTAGCTTCCCTTATTTGGAAAATCTACTATTCTGGCATCTAGCATCTCTGGCTGCTCCCTTGCTTACTGAGTCAGTGAGATTTTTAACCGACACTACCACCACACCACTCTACCACCACCACCACTACTACTGGTGAGGTGTGTAGATGACCTGGTGAATAAATAGCCTTACATACTACAATACTTACGTAGCTTTCACATTCTGCTCGACGTAACATAAAAAAATTCTAAACGATCGCTCAACCTGCTAGAAATAGCAGTCAAATTTCCCTTCGATCATACCTTATTGTCTTTAGGAAAAGTGCATTGGTGGGAGGGGGAGAAAGACACAATGAATAATGTAAACCCAGAGACAATGTGTCTAAAACAAAATCGGAATGGCTTTCAACATAGTGTATATTCGATCTTGGCTGACCTGTGGTTAAACAACAATATAACAACCAAGTTGTCTGTCTGTCTGTCTGTCTGTCTTTACTAAACTTGGCAACTTACTAAAGAGAAAAAGAATGTAGTGAGTTTACTTAGGTGTGGCAGAGTAGGAGGGGCAACAAGTTGTCTATGAGTGGCAGGAGAAGTGATCGATGTCCAAGAAACGGAGAGGAACTGGTTGTGTGATGGAGGTATGTTGGAACAGCATGTTCCGTATTTAGGTAGATGAAAGGAAAACAAAACAACTGGAGTTCGATGTTTAGTCACTGGCTCACCCTGATCGATCGACCGAGCAAGATCTGTGGTCATATACATCGTTTCAAGTCATAACCATCTCGTCCATTTTAGGGGTCATTGTACTACTACATTATGTAACATATCCCCGAGTAGTTTGTGTGTGTGTGTGTGATTTGAGGGAGATTTGGTCAGTTATTTCTAGTCGGTTGCTCCATTCCAGATAAGTTGGTATGCCTCGAAGAAGAGAAGTGAATACTTGACGATTCAGACTCCTTCATCATCACCACCACCATCTCCACTACTACTTATACTACCGATAGATCCTCAGTTATATATATAAATATTGCTGTTGTTGCTATGAACAGTGGTGCTGTCAGGCACATATTAACAGCCTCGCTTTTACCAATACCATCTCTATTATTATATCTTTTGTTGCTATTATTGTTACTTCTTCGAGAGTCTGTATCTAGCCCCATTGACATTCGAATTCAGTGAGCGAGTAATAACTCTAAAAGTACTACAGCTTCTGGTGGTGGCAGTACGACCGACACCACCACCACCATCGGTAGCAACTTCAACGTTATCACTGATTGTATTGCGACCATCATCACAACCACCACCACCACCGCCGCCGCCGTCACCACTATAGTTACCGCTCCCAGCTTCAGTAACACCACGGCCAACCACACCATCATCATCACTGTTAGAGCGCCATGGCACGACTAGTTACTGCTGCCTTTGATGTTACCAACTACCACCACTACAAGCGCGCTTATCATCAGCTGCTGAGAGATCTGGAATACAACTAGAGTTACCTACACTCACACTGAGAGGGAGAAAGAGAGTGGGAGTGGAAGAAAGAGTGTCTACTCGGCTGCTGCATCTAACCAGCCATCGAAGAAGCCGAGCAAGGCAACCAACCATCCTACTGAACCACCCGTTTATGAGCAGAGTGCTGCTGTACAAGCGTGAAAGTGCTTCCAGTCGATTGTCCCACCACGACGAGAGGGCATGGCCTGGTATCGCTGGGCGGAAGGTGACACTTCAACACACCACCAGCCCCAGCAGCACCATCAGAGCCCTAAGCAACAACATTATCATCAACACCATACTCATCACCGCTATAGAGCTTGCGGCTCGTTTTCAGATGAACGAATGCATTACTTCGAAAATATCGACAAAAACACCGATCGCTATCACAGTCATTGTCTCCATCATAACAATCACTTTTGGCACCCACGGCGACCTCCGTTAAAGGGAACTCTAGTACTGTTCCCACCTTCGTGGGATACCCTAACACAATGCTGGAAAGAACTATCTGCTCTCGGATTCGGTCTTTCGTCTAGGAAACGCTTGATTCTCTACTTCGTGTTCAGAGGGACCAGCTTTCGAGTGTGTTTAGGCGATGGTAAGTTACTCCTGTTTTCTTTCCCCTCGTTCAAAACTATCGCCAATCGTGTGGATGTCAATTCCAGGATTTCCCTACAGTTTGTCTCACCTTACCAAACCATTTCGTTTGTATAATTCACCTTGGTTTGCTACGCTAACCTTGTCATAAATTAACTCGGAATATCGAAAACTGGTCTTCCGGTTATTCTTGTATACAATATATACATATACGCATTTTATAATAAACACACTTTATCCTCACAAACATTTCTATCCGCACACACACATATATGTATGCATATACGGCTATATATATATATATATATATATATATATATAGTCGTCCAAGGATGCAACTGCATTAAAATGCAATTAATAAACACATGCGCGTGGGCGTGCGCACATTCACACATTCAATTTGTATATGGTTCTACCGATTTCTAATACAAACACATACAGCTATGTTGATATGGATTTTCTGCCTATATTGTGTATCTGTGGTGAGGGAGGTCATTCTTTGAGAATGAACGACAGCGTTGGAGATAGCAAAAATAAATTGTATGTGTGTATATTTATGTTAATGTATGTGCTTAGAGTGGAGCGAGCAACTAGTGTATGCGTGCGCGTGCGTATGATCAATAACAGTTGATATAAAAAAATTCTACTTTTTCAATGAGCATGAAAGAGTTTATATATTGTACGAGTCTATATATTGTGCATACGTATATTGTGTATAGACGTGCATGGATAGCGTGTATATATGTGCATAGAGTGTAAGTGTGGATATATATGCATGTCGATGAAGACTGACTTGTGCACGCGCCAATGTGTCATTGCGTGCAACTGTTTAAGATGACTGAATGGTGTTATACAGTTGTCATTGAGATTTAGCTCCAAATCATCGTTGGTCGGACAGATCTAGAATCGAAAGCGTTCTGGTCGTGACCATCACATCCACAATTTCACTTCATTGTTCAGTGGTATATATGATTGTGTGTGATGTATGTATGCTTCTGTGTGACGATATCGTTTAGCTCCGGATCGGTTTTGATCGAGCAAGACTCATGATCAAAAGTATGCTAGCCGTGACCACCACTTCTTTTTCGTATGTGCAGGGAACCCACATTCCCATTGTACACTATCTGTTTTTTCTTTTCTTTTTTAAGGAACGCGGTTTGATTTGAGTGAGATTCGACTGTTATCTGTAGCTGATGGAACGATCACATATGAGATACCTCACTGGATCGAGACGTGTGTGGTTGTGGTGAGTGATGTGTGAAAGAGAAAACGGTGGGTGAGGAAAATACCTCGGGTATTCTTAGAGTTATCTCCCTTGCTTGTCTTAGATTTTAACACCCTCGAGGGAGTTTTCATCTATTAAATGCAAAGACAATCACAATAAATTGAAGTTTACAGACGTGAAACTCTACCGTCTGTATGCGTATATTTAACAACCACCATATACATATATATGTGTGTGTCATATATATATATATATATATATATATATATATATATATATTAAATGATATTATATACATAGTGTAATTTAGACTTTAAACTGTTGAATAAATTAACCAGTATTTAAAACTTTACGTGCATATACATTCGTGTAGTGTAATTCTATCGTTTGTTACTAAATCTGGATTTGAGTGTTACACAGAGTACACGCAAAGAATAAAACAAAACATTGAAATTGCTTCGAAGATGTTTAGTTACAACATCTTAAAAGTGTTTCATTAACGTAGTTGATTATTGATGCCATAAGGCAAATTACATAATCAACGTTTACTGTCAAATCATCAGAGACATGTAACTATTATATGTGATATTATTGGATTGAAAAGATGACAGTATTCACCATCATGAGGCTGGCTCATGAGTCACTGTTGTGAACCTGTTTCTACAATAGGGAATGTTTTTATCTTTTTGTTCTGATAATATTTTGTATAACATTTACACATCTCTAATGATTAGACTATAAGTGTTGACTATATAATGTGTGTGTGTATATATATATATATATATATATATATATATATATATATATATATATATACATACATGCATACATATGTGTGTGTGTGTGTGTACACAACACAATTACACTGGTCTTACATAGTTGAATTGAATAAATATGAACATACATATGCTCACTCTATACACATATACACACACACACACACACACAGAGAAAGTATTCTTTTCTACTCTTGGCATAAGGACCAAAATTTGTGGGCAGGGGGTGCCAGTCGTTTAGATTGACCTCCAGTATGCAACTGGTACTTAATTATCAACCCCGAAAGGATGAAAGGCAAAGTCGACCTCAGCAAAATTTGAACTCAGAACATAAAGACGGATGAAAGTATTCTAAAAGTTTAGAATCCCTCCATAATGCTATAACTACAAGAGAAGAATTCTTTATATTTTTTGTTGTCTTTTTAACAAATACTTTTATTTTGTTCAACCGAAGTCACCATTAACTTCTGTGAGCTCTTCATATCTTTTGCACAGCTACTCAATGATGTTTCATTAGAACTGTATATCCTGCTCAATCAACCATGCTATTCTGTAACCAACCAGAATCCTTCATCACAGGAAAAGAATTTCCTGCCCTTCAAATTGTGTTTCAAATCTGGAAACAGTTGAAAACTACAGGGAGCAAAGGTCTGGGGAAATAAGCTGGATAAAACTTATACTCAGCTCTTTTGAAAGCTGAGCTGTGTTAGCAGGTACATTGAAAGGAAGAAGTAAATAAATGACTGTCAACATTCCACAGCATTGTGTTTTGATACAGGTTTGCAATCAGTGTAGCAAATCAGCATAATAGACACTTGTGATTGTTGTCTTGAGTGCCAGGTTGTCAATTAACAGAACACTCGCAGAATCATAGGAGATTGCGCACGCGATTTGTTTACACTAGGTTAAAAATCTTGGTTAGCAGGGAATCTATTTTCTTTTTTTATTTCAGGTTCATGGAAGTGGTTGTGGATCTATGTCCTATCTTTGCCTATTTATTGCTAATTGAACAGTTCCCACTTCTCCTACATGAATCTTAGATTTTCATCAAAACATAGTTCCCTACACTCTTTCATTGTTGGAACCTGTATTCTTAGCCCTTGAAAGGCAGACACTTTTCGCAGGCATATATATATAGAGAGATAGACAGACATAGATAAATAGATAGACAGATAGATAGATGCATATATATATATATATATATATATATATATATATATCATAGGCACAGGAGTGGCTGTGTGCTAAGTAGGTTGCTTACCAACCACATGGTTCCGGCTTCAGTCCCACTGTGTGGCACTTTGAGCAATACTATAGCCTCAGGCCGACCAAAGCCTTGTGAGTGGATTTGGTAGACGGAAACTTAAAAAAGCCTGTCATATATATGTTTGTGTGTCTGTGTTTATCCCCCCAACA
>NC_069004.1:1875348-1884993 GCF_001194135.2 Octopus bimaculoides
TATATATATATATATATATATATATATATATATATATATATGTATATGTATGTATGTATGTATCTATATGTATGTGGTAAATTGTGATACGGCTGTTGTTCACAACAGAACATGTACAACATGTGGAAAGGTGTTCCTCTCAGTTGCAGGATTGAAAAGGCATGTCAAAAGAGTTCGTACTGTGGCACCTGTGCCTTCTGCCACCCAGCTCAGCTGTGTGCATTATGTAATAGAATGTGCAAAACTTTTTCCAGGCTCAAGAGTCATACAAGGGCGTCACATTGAGTCACCATTGACTCATTTCAGTGATTCCTTCTAACAATGGCTTTGCTCATAAATGAGAAAGCAGCTAAGATATGTGTATGTGTGTGTGTGTGTGTATATAAGTGTAAGCGAAAAGAAGCATAAAGGAAAACACTTCTAATCTCAGAAAATAAACCCATACAAATGTGTATGTGCATATAAACATACATACAATCACATATACACACACACATATTTATGTGCACATATGTATGTATATCTATATAGATAGATAGATAGATAGATATGAATAGATATATATTTATACACTCATATATATACATGCATGTACATACGTATATATATATATATATATATATATACACATACACACACATATATATACATACATTTATATGTACGCACACATGATTATATTGTATATAAAATATAAAAACTTACAAATGTATACAGAAAGACATATAAAAGCATATATTGACACTAATCCACCAAATCATGCACTTATTCATACATATATAAGGATTCATTTGTGAGCTATATCTGTACAAATATTTACTCATGTATATACACATCTTTTCAAATGCAAGCAAAGCCATATAATCATACATTTATCAAAAGTATGTGAATATAATCTCAACTGTTATCAAATGATTCAGAATGAGAGAGTACAATGAAAACGTTACCAGTTGAATCTTATTAGTAAAAATACAAAGGCAATATAAAAAACACATCTAAATAGATTTATTATATATAAAACAGTTAGGAAGCTGCAAAAAAAAAAGGCAGGGATCCAACTGGAAAGAAGCAGAAAAGAGTGTAGAAGTGAGCAGAGTAGAGAGAAGTCATCAATGAAGAAAGAAGGATGTTAAGTTATAGTTGACTTTGGCAGGGTTTGAACTCAGAATGCAAAACACAAGTAATTTTGTTCTATGTTCTAATGCTTTTTGCCAAACCATTGCACTCTTGTAATAATTGGCTCCTATTTCACTTGGCACCAATCTTATATTTTAGTGGAAGGGAAATGAAAAGTTTGAGATTCTTGCCTTCATTGATCACTCATATGTCTGCTGTACACGTGGCCTCTACCGTTCTTAGGTTTATAATCTCATTGGAAAGGCATAAACGACTCAGCTCTTCTAAACCTGACTAGATTGGCTTGATAAATAAATAAATCACCACCACCATCATTACCATCATCATCATCTTTTGATATTTGCATACTGCTGCTACAACTGCCGTTGCTGCTGTTACTACTACTACTGCTGCTGCTGCTGCTGTATGCCGCTCCACCAATGTGTTTATGTTTAAATTCCATTAACCTGTCTTGCAATCGATCTCGCATCATACACACAAACTCCTCTTTCTCTTTCTCACACACACACTCTGCTTGCTCTCTCTCATTCCCTCTCTCTCTCTCTCACACACACACACACACACAGACATACATACATACTCTTACGTTATGCATACATATATGGCTAAGTTATTTCTCCTTCCCTACATACTGGTGCGATAATCACAGTAAATTGGTCAACAATTTATGATCAGCGGTTGTTATTCCACAGCAATTGGTCTGCTATTTTGAATCGATGTGAGGCTGGAATAGATTTGAGGTGTCCATACATTTAGGGGAAATGCATGAGCATCTCAACACCACACAACAACGTTATGTTAATCTGTACTACATACAGATATCCACAGACGAAGTGTGAGCGCGAGCGAGTGCATAGATACACAAACTTGTGTGTGTACACGCGCTTGTTCGTATGTGTGTGTGCAGTGTTCTGGCTCTTCACATTCTGAGTTCAAATATCGCTGAGGCTGACTTTATCTTTCATCCTTTGAGGGTCGATAAAACAAGTACCAGTTGAGCACTAAAGTCCCTGTAATTGAATTTTCCCTCCCCTAAAATTAGTGGCCTTTGTGCCAAAATTTGAAGTAATTATGTATGTGTGTATGTGTAATACACACTAGCTCCACCCACGCATGATTGCTATTATTTTACATATTTATATTTTTGTAGTTTCCTCCTCTCAGCTGACACCATTTGTCATGTTATATAATAATCTAAGGGCAACTGGTTCACTACTTCACCGAGATCGTATCCCTCCCGTTCTCAGTGACTTTCCATAACGTAAACACCAATAAGATATTGATATCAATCCAATCGATTCCTACTCCCTTCTTGTGTTAACACTGCCATTTCAATTATAATAAATATTGTAATTTTACATGATTTCGGGGGTAGGGATGTATATATAGTTTACATTTTAGTTTTCAATGCTTCCAATAGCAAACAGTGCCTCGTTAAGCAGGAGATGCATGCGCACCAAAAATACTAATTAAACGTGTTTTATTCTGTTATTAATTCTAAGGACACTTCGTATATCATTGATGCATGTTGGAACTCATCCGTGTCTCGTGGCCAAAGCAAGGTCAAGCCTTATTTAATCGTTATTTTAGTTGTCGGACGAGTCTAACGGTTTTAGCCAAACCACATAACACTTTTTTTTTCCGACAAAACAAATGAATGAATAAATAAGTAAATAAACGAACAAATAAATAAATAAATAAATAGACGATGTCTTAAAATAACATCAGTGGTTTATGGGCAACTTGTGAAATATAATGTTGCTCTGGGTGACTACTTGAGCAATCTACCTACCTCCCAGTACGCTAATAATGTAAATATACACATGTATGTATATATATATATATATATATATATATATATAATACGCACACACATACACGCACACAAATACATACACACACATATGCACGAACATACATACATCTGTGTATTGGTGTGTGCGTGGGTGTATATTTAAATATGCACGTGGACATATATATATATGAGTGTGGGTATATATATATGTGTGTGTGTGTGTGTGTGTGTGTGCACGTAGTTATATAAAGCTCCGTCGCGCCCATCCGAAGCACACACTTGCAAACTCTCAGACTGTCAGCTGATGTAAAATAACCTCTCAGACTTATTGAAGGGCATAGCATGGCTTACGTTTGTTTGAGTACCACCACCGACACCACCGCTACTGCCACCATCACTACCAACACCACCATCGCAACCACTGCTACTACTATCAGCCACCCACCACCACCCACACCGGCTCCACCACCAGCACAATCACCACGACCATCGCCATGATCATCTCACTGAAATTGCTATTGTCATGCTTCCAGCACCACCACCACCACCACAACTACCCGAACTACTACTACTACTACTACTACTACTCCCACTACTACAGTTACTACTGCCACCACAACCCTTATTGCTACTACTTCCACAACCATCACTACCACCACTGTCAAAGTACCACTACTACAACACACAGCCACTACCACTACCAACACAGCGACCACCACTACATATACCCTATTACCACCACCTCCTCCACCATCATCAAAACACACAAACCACCACCACCACCACCACCAATATGATAGTGAAGCCATACTGTGGTCATATATTATGATGAATCCAGTTTTGGTTTCACCAATCTACCTTCAATAATTCAAACAACTGAATGTTCTACTTTGTTAAAGTTGCTAGAAGCTCACTTTGCAGTCCTGTGGTTTGGGGTTCAGTCCCACTTGGTGCCACCTCAGACAAGTGTCTTCTACTACAATAGCCTCCAGACTGACCAGTGCATTGTGAGTCAGTTAGTGAAGGTGCATAGCACAGTGGTGAGGGTGTTTGTCTTGCAATCATAATGTTGTGAGTTTGATTCCTGGTGGTGTGTTGTGTCCTTGAGCAAGTCACTTTATTTCATGTTGCCCCAGTCAACTCAGCTGACAAAAATGAGCTGTACCTGTAATTACAAAGGGTTGGCCTTGTCACATTCGGTAGTGGTGGTGATGGCAACAGAGGTGATGATGGTAGTTGTGGTGATGGTTGCAGTGCAGGTGCTAGTAGTAGCAGCAGTGGTGATGGTTGCAGTGCAGGTGCTAGTAGTAGCAGCAGTGGTGATGGTAGTAGCCATGTTTGCAAGTGGCTGAGCACCGGTTTAGCTAATTAAGTACATTATGTTGCCTCACATCCATCACGATAGGACTTCACACGATACACAATGGACCAAGAAATGACACAATGATGAGACATCTGTATGTCAATGGATTTAAATGACAAAAGCTTGTACGACACTTTTGCCACTCTCTCAGCATTAGCAAAATGACACACGAGATTCCATGTTGTGAGATTGAACCAGCGATCTCATCATTATAAAGCAAACTCCTTACCCATTTGGTCATAGTGTACCTATACATGTGTGCATGTGTATGCGTGGGTGTGTGTGTATGAAAATGAGTGTATATGTGTGCTAATATATGTGTATTTGTATGTATGTATATGTAGATATGTGTATGTATGTATGTGTGTGCATGCCTGTATGTATGTGTATGTATGTATGTGTGTGTCTGTCTGTCTATGTATATATGTGTACATTGTGTGCCTGTGTGTATGTGTGTGTACACGTGTGTTTGTAAGACTATTGCTGTGCCTGTCATTATGTTACCACAACTTGAAAAACAGTGTTGTGTGTTTATGTTCCTCCTGTAACTTAGCAATTCGGCAAAAGAGACCAACAAAAAATAAGTATTGGGCTAAAAAAAAAAACACAAATGGGCACCAGGGTCAATTAGTTTTACTAAACCCTTTGAGGTAGTGCTCCAGCATGGCCACAGCTCAAAGACTGAAACAGCTTTAGATAAATACACATTTTCACTTACACACACATACACACAGAGGAACATAACAATTACAACACACACACATACACACACAGCTGTTGTTCCTAGTTGTTTTTTTGGGGGGTTTTTTTTTGGTGAGAATTTTTGTTGTTAATTGACCAGTCATTAGATCAACTGTCCTACTCCGCTCCTGCACTCTCTCACTTTCTCCCCCTCAACCCCCACCAACTCCATCACCACCACCATCACCTACCTATTATTTGCATTCCATTGCATTGCTTTTTGTTGTCACCCAGGTGCTGTGTTTAGTAATGCTTACCTCTGGTCATTTAGCTCTAAGTCTCGGGGGGGTGAAGTCACTTATTAAAACCTCACGTGAGTACAACTTCTCAGTGTGACTTCAAACACCGACATGGTCGCTCTTCTTGTATAAGTTGTGGTGAAGTAAAGGTGAGTGCCTCACCGCAACCACTCTTCACTGTGGGCTGGGATGGCACTGCATTCACACAGACATGTGACTTTCCATTACCTTTAGCTTCATCTTCTCTTCCCCTGCAGCTGCGAAACCAAACAAAAAAATAACCAAAAAAAAAGGCAAAAAAAAACGAACTTATAAAAACAAAAAGAAAACCACAAAAGTTTTACATCCCCAACCAAAAAAAACAACAAAAAAAAAGAAGACCAAGGCTAGCAACAACCAAAAAAAAACAAATACAACATATTTAATCAACTTTGAAGGCTTTTTCAACTTATCTGCAACAGATGTCTTATTTTTTGCTACCATATTTGTCTTTGAGTGCCATTTCCAGCCAATGCCAGTGAAGTTCTTGTGTTCTTTAATGCTGCTCTTTCGTTCAGTTCCTCTGCCATCGCCACTGCCTCCTATCCCTCCGTTGTCTGTGTGGACAGTGTCCATCATCAAATCTTTGTCATGGCAGCTTTCAAAGTTGGTCATTTGCTGCACTTTTTACCAACGCATCCCACAACTGCTTTGTTGGCTGTCATAATACCAAACAGTATGATGCATTTGTTACCGTTTAGAGTCACAGCAGCCAACACACTCCCTGCAGATGTTGCTTTCAGCAAGCTTCCTTCAGGTAACGAAAACTAACAATCTTTCAAGTGTTGTTGTTGTTGTTGTCATTGTTGTTGTTTTAACTTTAATTACTTTACAAGACTGTAATTAGTTAGTCATGGATTTTTATAGAACACTATTACACACACACACACACACACAAACATACTTATGTGTGTGTGTGTGATTTATTAATGGCCTTAGAGCATCGGGCTCACAATCATGAGGTTATGAGTTCAGTTCCCAGACTGGACAATCTTACAACCATGAGTCTGACACCATAACCACTAAGCCACGTGCCTCCACGGTCGAATGGACTGGAACAACATGAAATGAAATGTTTCGCTCAAGAACACAATGCACCACCTGGTCTGGGAATTGAAACCCTGGTCATAAGATTATGAGTGCAACACCTTAGCTCCTAAGCCATGTGCCTTCACCTTTATAATGTGCACAAATGTCTTAATCTGCTGTTCAGACATTTTAAAGATAAAATAATGCCACAAAAATATTTAAAAGTTTGAATAAATCTTCTTTATCTGTTTATTAATCTTTTGCAGACTTTATATTTAAAAATTCTCGTGTTATGTTTTTCTTGTAACTTAATAATAAAATTTAGCTTGGAGTGGTTGGCGTTAGGAAGGGCATCCAGCTGTAGAAACTCTGCCAAATCAGATTGGAGCCTGGTGTCGCCTCCTGGTCCACCAGTCCTCAGTCAAATCATCCAACCCATGCTAGCATGGAAAGTGGACGTTAAACGACGAAACATGGTTGGAATTCCTTATTAACAATTAAGGAAGCAAGTTGGCAGAATCGTTAGCATGTCAGGCAAAATGCTTAGTCTGTCTTTATGTTCTGAGTTCAAATTCCACCAGGGTTGACTTTGCTTTTTATCCTTTTGGGATCAGTAGAATAAGTACATGTTGAGCCCTGGGGTTGATGTAATTACCTAGCCCCTTCCCTAAAAATTTCAGGTCTTGTGGCTGTTGTAGAAAGGAATATTATTATTAACGATTTCATTCATTAAGCTACTTCCAGTTTCAAGATATTAGACTGATTTGCTTTTATTGAGCCACACAATCATCAATACACATTTTACAGCCAACTCTGGCAGGAAATTTGGCCAGTGAAATCTAGGTTGTATAATTGGAGTGTGAAATTAGGCAGTGTAATGAGATAATTAAATCTAGTCAGGAGAATTTCGGCTTTAGGATTTCAAGCAGTGAACAAGAGTACACTGCATTGATATGTATTTATAAATAGACGGTGGAATCTAGGTAATAAGATCTGAGACATAAAGAGCATGATATCACAAGAAATCAATAGCGTTGGTATCATCGTCATTAGGACGGGGGAGTGCTGGGATTGTTACAGTGTCGGACAAGGTCCCTTGCTGTGTTTGTTCTGGTGCTTTATGTTCTGAGTTCAAATTCTGTTGAGGTCAAGCTTGCCTTCTAATCTGTGTGGAGTCATTAAAACAAAGTGCCAGCCAAGTACTGGAGTCAGTTTAATTGACTCACCCCTCCCTCCTCTGAAATTTCATGCCTTGTGTTTTACCATCATCATCATCATCATCGTCGTCATTTTAACATTCATTTCCCCATACTTGAATGGGTCAGATGCAGTTTATTGAAGCAGATTTCCTACAGCTTCTCCTTTTTTCATCTTTCATTCTTCTTCTTCTTCTTCTCTTTCTTCTTCTTCTTCTTCTTCTTCTTCCTTCTTCCTCTTCTTCCTCCTTTTCTTCTTCCTCTTCTTCTTCTTCTTCCTCTTCTTCTCCTTCCTCTTCTTCTCCTTCCTCCTTCCTCTTCTACTTTTTCCTCTTCTTCCTCCTTTTCTCCTTCCTCTTCTCCTTTCATTCTGGCTGTTCTTCTTCAACTCCACCCCCCCTCCTCAGCCCTTCTTGACCAAACACACGATGTGCACATTACTCAAATAAACAATTAGCCATGAGTCACCGATCTGTGTCTTTTCACACTCCACCGATGCCTCTCGCTGAATAACAACCTCGCTGCATACTTCAACATCAACACACAGCAATGATTCACTCGGGTGTAACACTCTTAGGCAAGTTACTCTCCCCACCCACCCCGTTTTCAAGTCGATTTGTCTGACCATGGTTTCTTGTGGTGGCTACGGGAGGTGAATTGGTTTCTGATGTGTCCGTCCCAACACAGTGTTTGGGGCCAGTTTGAGACCATTGATGCTTGCTGGGGTGTTCTATATACATCTAAATGTCTGGAGGATCTTTTATCATTTGTCTTTTGCTTCTTTCAGTCAGTGGAATGTGGCCATGCTGGAGCACTGCTTTGAAGGGCTTTCATCAAATTAATCATCTCCAATGCTTGTTTATTTTTAAAGTCTGGCTAATTATTCTATCGGTTCTTTGCGCTGAACAGCCAGGTTACAGGGATGTAAACAAACCAACATTGGTTGTGAAGCAGTGGATGCATGGAATGACAAGCACACACACACACACACACATGTATATATGATGGGCTTTTAAGTGATTCAGCAAAAGAACCCAAACTTTAAGAAATCCAAAAGTACTGGAATCGATTTGTTGGAGCAAAACCCTTCAAAGACGGTGTCCGACCATGGCTGCAATCCAATGACTGAAACAAGTACAACATAAAAGACATCGATTTAGATGTTTTATTTATTTATTTATCTATTTATTTGTATGTCTTCTATGCTGTGTTAGCTTAAGACGTCATCTATGGCAACATATTTTATTGATATCCGGATTTTTCCTATAGTTATGTTTACAGCAATCACATTGAGATAACAACACAATACCGCAAAAGTAAATAGACACCTCTCCTTACACCGTTTTTACCTGTGCAGACCACTATTCATTAAGTACGGTGCCCAAACAGGCAAAAATAATTAATAACTGCACCAGGCATGTCTACTAAATACTAGATTCGGTATTTAAATGCATCAATGCCGTTATTTTATTTCTAGAAATAAATCTTTCAAAAACGCCAGCGTCTATTTACTTTTGGGATGCCTGTGTATAAATGACAACAGCCGAGGCTTAAAGAAAATCCATTTGTTAGAAGATTTGCTGAAGGCAGTTTTATCGGAGCCATTAAAAGTTTAAAATGTTCGAATGGGAAAAAGGTATATATATATATATATGCATATATAGTTTGTTTATTATTGGGTAAAGGCCTTGAGTTCAGATTTTGTCACACTAACCCTCTGTGTGTGTGTGTGTGTGTGTAAGGATGCAGAGGTATATGTACCTGTTTGTTTGCTAATAGCCCAAGGTATAAAGAGATAATAATATTACGTTGTATTAACTAATTTAGTTGGAGCTAAAGCTACAGAATGTCTGTACAGAATTATCAAAGAAACCAGTAGATATGATCCCTTATGGTCATTGTAATAGGACCTAATATATATATATATATATGTGCATAATGATATACATGAATACACACACACACACACACACATATATATATTAATATCTCACTTATGCATTATGATGCTAGTAACCTGGTGTTAGAACTCGATGTACATATGCCTCAGTAATATAAATATGTATATGTATATATATATGTATGTGTATATATATATATATATAT
>NC_069004.1:1885172-1887832 GCF_001194135.2 Octopus bimaculoides
TCTCTCTCTCTCTCTCTCTCTCTCTCTATCTCTATCTCTCTCTCTCTCTCTATCTGTTTACAGATCTCTCCATCTTCACATCTCCTGCTGACCTTCTCATTATCTCCTTCTCATTCGTTCTCTTCCGCATCATACAAACACACTTCGATTCTCTCATGCTCTTGTTCCATTTAGTTCCAGTTCATTGACACACACACACACACACACACACACACACCTGCACCCGTGTGCATACTTATACATTCCCACATGCACACAAAGACGCATTCACATGCGCACACATTCTCTGTTTCACGTATCCCATATGTTTATACTTGTTCCAGTTACCTCACTCAACCCATTATAAAGATCAGTCAGACTTCCCTCACATCTTACATTAGGAAAGAATACACTCACGAGACTTGGGAGTTGACCCAAGTCCAATGTAAAATAAACTTGCTCCAATATGTCCCAGACTCACAAGGAACTCCTCGACCCATTTTGTGGGCTGCAGGTTATTTGTTGCCAATCCTTGATGTAGAGGTTCTGTAAGTCGTAAATCATACTGACAGCGTTATGTGATAAAAAATGATTAACGCCGAAGCTTTGGATAAAAATTATGAAATTGCCAGTGTTGGTAGCTGATGAAGAATAATGCTGATTGTCATTTAACAATGCACGTACATGAGTAAATATTTCATCCAAACAGAAAGATATTGCTTTGAAAAAGAGAAATTGGAATTGACTAGTTTACCCCATACAGTGAATATATTGTGGTATTACACTTGCTATTCTTAATTAAGTATCCATCTGAGTTTAATAGCGATTCGTGCAAAAACTAATAGAAAAAAAAATTATGTGTATTAAAGAGGTCAGTTTTGCCTCTTATTGCTCTGCTATTCATTAAAATAAATGCTAATATTAGATGGGATTGATACAATTAACTTCAGCTCTTCTTCGTTAAAAGTTAACTTAATGTCTAATCAAATGAATTCATTAATATTGGATCGTACCAGTTGTTTTGGCTGTTTATTATTATATTCGCTTATTAGACGGGTTTTGGTTGGCAATGGCTTTCTATTGACATTGTGAGCGGGCAGCAATGAGTTTGGCTAACTGTTTTGGAATATTTAGCTTCAGCACTGAATATTCACAGTTGAAATTCTGCCAGGATTCATTTGGTCTTTTGTCTCTTCAAGGTCAATTAACCCTTTTGTTGCCATATTTCTGTGGAAATACACTGCTTTTATTTCAGTGAATTCTGAAAATACAAACGTACTTCAACCCATGATATTTTCGGTTCTGCCTTTTTTTGACTTTACATTTTTTTTTCTTTTTCTTTTTCAAGAAATTAGCGGGAAAAATAAATCTCAGTTTCAGTTGATTTATCCAACTTTACCTCATTCTCAATGACACATATTTAAAAGCATTAAAAATTAAAAGAAAACACCTAAAGATTAATTCTGGAGTGGAAAATCAAACAAAATATGTGAAAATATATAAAAACCATTTGGTGGGATTTGAATTCCTGGTGCAGAGATTTGTTTTATTTACTGCAAGACATTCTATCCAATTTCTAACCACTCACCAGATTTGCCTCCATACAGTCTCAGGTTCCACTTCATGGTACGTCGACATGTGTCTTTCTACTGTAGCCTGAGAGACTAACCAAAGCTTTGTGAGTGGATTAGCTGAATGGAAACCAACAGAAGTGCATCATACGTGTGAAAGCACATCGCCTAGGGTTGCACTCATGATCTCTAGATTGTGGTTTTGGTTCTCAGACTGGGCAGTGCTTTGTGTTCTTGAGCAAAACACTTCATTTTACATTTCTCTGTGAATGGGAGAGAGGCAAAGTCATTGGCATGTCAGCAGAAATGCTTTATGGTATATCTCCCAGCTCTTTACATTCTGAGTTCAAATCCCACCTGCCTGTAGACTGGGTAGGTTTTTCCTCTTAATTATCTTTCTCTCCTCCTCTGCTCCCTAATTTCTATCTACCTGTGACTTTCCCTCTGCTTCTTATGTATACAAACTTTAAAAAGAGAGGTAGCTCTTCATCCATAAGTTAAAAAAAAACAAAAAAACAACCAAATGCTTGACATTTCCTAATCCAATCAAAGGTATCAGCCCCTTTGATGTTTTTTCTAGAACACCTGGTGGCCCAAAGGCCAACAGTCAGTAAAGGCCAGTAGAATTTTAAGTGTGAGGCGTGGAAATGCAACTAAACAAACACCTGCAGTGAGGCTTGAACTTCTGATCCAATAACTTACAGTGAAATGCTTTACTCACCTGACCATTTAACACACACACACACATTGCTTTGGGTAGTTTAATTACAATGAAAGAGATGAAGGGGTACATTTGTCCGTTTGTGCTCCACAGTCTGTGTGAGGTTTATTGAAATATCGAATCTCACATCTACCTACAGTAGAGGTCAAGTTTCCATATCTTTCTAACTCTCCCTCATAACCATGGGGAAGAAGTAGAATAAAGTCTTTAAATCTTCGGGTATCAATAAAATGGTTTACCTGACACATTACTAAGTTGTCAAACATTGATCTTCTTTGTGTCGTTTTTATTCTTTTATTTTGCTTTCTTTGTGATCGACTTTTCTTTCATTCTTTCTTTAGTCCCTCCTCCTCTCTTTCTCTCTCTCTCTCTCTCTCTCTCTCTCTCTC
>NC_069004.1:1887842-1891397 GCF_001194135.2 Octopus bimaculoides
TCTCTCTCTCTCTCTCTCTCTCTCTCTCTCTCTGACTGACTTTTTCATTTTCTCCTTCATATTCTCACACATCTCTCTAAATGTATGTCTTTGTATCTATGCATGTGTGTGTGTGCATGTATTTATATGCATGTGTGTATGTATGTATATGTGTGTGTATGAATGTTTGTATGTGTGTGCATTTATATGCATGTGTGTGTGTGTGTGTATGTCTGCCTGCATTCCTCTCCACAATTTCTCTGCTTTTTCTCTTCACTTCCCTTTCAGACATTTTCCCCAATATTTATATTAGCCAACTATTTTTCTATGAAAGAGACGTCTGTGTGTGTGAGAGAAAGAGAGAGAGACAGAGATAAGTGTTGTGTCATTCAATTTACCTTTTAATGAGAAGTTTGCAGATGTTACAGGAGTTACCTGATTCTCTCTGTGTCACTGACAAATGGCCCAACTATGTCAGGTAGTAGCCGTACATTTTTATCATTTTCAACTTGCCTTTCTTTTATATTTTTACCAGGGCATAACAGGGATATTTCCTTCCCCCCTTTTCCTTCCTGTTACATCCAATGCAATTGTTTTTACAGGTTTAACATTTTTCTCTTCTTGATTTCACTTTTAAATGAGGATCATCTTCACTCATCGTCCCCGACAAGTTTACTGAGAACGAAAATATTAATCTGTTTTATCTGCTTTTATCTGCTTTCTTAGTTTGATAACAGGGAAGATATATCGCTGTCATGTTGTCACATTGTTAACTGCTACAATGTTAAATGAACCGTTTTGTTAGGACAATCTTGATTAATTTAAAAGCATCTGGTAAAATGCTTTGCAATATTTCTTTTGTCTCGTTATGCTCTGTGTTCAAATTCTCTTGAGGCCGACTTTACCTTTCATCCTTTTGGGGTTTGATAAAACAAGTATTAGTTTAGTACAGGGATCAATGTTATCAACTAACCTCTTCCTCTTAAATTTGCTGGCCTTGTGCCAAAATGTGAAACCATAATCTTAATTAATTCAGTGAAACAGTGAATGCTATAATGATTATGATAATGATGATGAGCCCCAATCTGGGTGATGAGGGACAATTGTCCTATGATGGTAATAATCCAGAAGGCAATTGCCAGAGAACTATCCTGGGGGGCAGTTGTGCTTCAGCAGGGGAAGAGTTCATTATTGACAGACAGCTGCCCCTAGGATAATTACTCCCTAACAATTGCTCTCTGGATCATTACCATCATAGGACAATTGTCCCATTCATTCAGAAAATTCATCATTTATTGTTGTCATCGTCATCATTGTCATTATGACACCCACTTTTCCATGCTTGCATGAGTAAGATGGGACTTGTTGAGGCAGATTTTCTACAGCTGGATGCTCTTCCAGCTGCCAACACTTACTTGCTTCAAAGCAAAGTAATATTTCCTCATGGCCTGGCATGTTTTCCTAGAAGATTGAAAATGAACAATATCTATTATGACACCCATTAATTATGCAATTATTAATTATTGTTTTTGTGTATGTTCCACAATTCACAATTTTAAATGTAATATTTGATAGATCCTAGTTTCCTAACCACACTGTTCTGATGAGATCCGACTAGATCAAGATAGCAGCTGTATAGGAATGTTAAGGACTTTATGATTAAAAAAGAAATAAAAGGAAGAAGATTTAATCAAATGAATGCTTAATGATATTTTATTTTTTTATCTAATAAGAAAAAAAGAAAAAAACCCCAGTCATATGGATTCTTAGCAAGATGATTCTCTCCCTTGCCGTACTGACAAACAACCAATCAAATGAGAGATTAAGTGCTTAACCGTCACTGGCAAGGAAATATGACCTTGGAGCTCTGTACTCTGATTTCACTTGTTGCTTTAGGTGCTTATATGATTCCCACCTTCGACCCAGTAGAGCATCAAAGATGTGACAGCTGTAAGGAAAGACAGCTGCGCCAGCAGTCAATCATTTTTGACTGAGTAGACTGGACCAATGTAAAAATGAAGTGTCTTACTCAAGGGCACAGTGCGTTGCCCTGCCCAGGAATTGAACCCACAATCTTACACTTATGAGCCCAGCACCCTAACCACAGGCCACATACCTTTACATGCCTGAGATATTAGTTAATACAAATCTTATTGGATAATTCTTCTCAGTGGATAACAGATTAAACATGAAATTTAAGAATTAATTGTTGTATTTATTATTCAAGCAATGTTTAAAGACTGTGAGCCAGCAGAATCGTTTGCACGCCAGACAAAATGCTTTGTGGCATTTCGTCTGTCTTTATGTTTCGCGTTCAAATTCCACTGAGGTTGACTTTGCCTTTCATCCCTTTAGGGGTCAAGGAAATAAGTACCAGTTGAACTCTGGGGTTGATGTAATTGACTTGCCACTACCCCTAAACATTTTCAGGTCTTGTGCCTATAGTAGAAAGTCTTAATTATGCAATTAATAATTTCCTAGCTTCTATGCATCATATATGATGCACATACCCAATTTTGCCTGTCCTTTGTATCACAGAACATATTTCCAATGTTTTTCAGCTTCTAGAGTAACATTGAGACTTAAGAAAGGAAAGCTTTATATTACTCAGAATGTACGAAACAAGAGTTAACTAAAAAGTCTGAAAAGAATCATGGATGTTTAGGAAAACTTATGAAAATGTTTTCGATAGGCAAAGGGTTAAAGGCAAGTGTCTTCATGTTGGCAATTATTATTATTTGAACTGAAAGAAGAATCAGTTATTCTCTTCGTGCACAACCTTGAAATAAACCACCAGGTCATCAGTCACGTCATTTTCTGTGGATTATATTAACCCAATTGTTTGTTTTATTCTAGTTCAGCAACACTCCTAAGATTTCATATTTTTCTTCATCTTCCCAATAACTACAATTTACGTTTTTAATCTTAATTTCTCGCAAGAAAGCAGAGATAGATTAAGGAAAGTTTGTATTATAATAATAACTTTTTTTTCCTATTTTTATGGACAAAATCGTTTCACGGCATGAAATGTCACATCATATAACATTTCACTGGAATTAGAGCAGTCTACTTGACTGAGAGATTTGGACACTAAACTAGATATATATTTCTTAAGTTCAAGTAGGATCAGGACTGGCTTGTTTGTGTGTATGTGCACGTATTCATGGGTGCGTGTGTGTATCTATATGTATATATATATATATATGAAGAAGTTTGAAACAATCAAACGCAACGATAGGAATGGGATTTGCCCACTCTATAGGAGCAAATCATGGAACACCATAGAAAGAACTAAGAAGAAAATAGGGAAGGCAAGCTCATGGTACAATAGCCACAAGTACCAAAGCGTCATGTTCGTCGACACCACACCTAGAGGCGAACTGGCGTACCGCTTTAGAAGGGCCCTAGACAAACTTAAGCTAAGAATTAAGGTTGTTGAAAGGCCAGGCAACCCTATCAAATCCCTTATCAGTAGAACATACCCTTTCAGTAGAACCCCCTGCACTGATAGGAACTGTATCGTATGTAGATTTAGCCCACAAACGAACTGCAAAACCAGAAATGTGGTCTATAGTA
>NC_069004.1:1893638-1894286 GCF_001194135.2 Octopus bimaculoides
TTCATTAGTCTGTCATTACCTTCAGGAATGTGATTGGGATGTTCTGTGTGTGTGTGTGTGTGTGTGTGTATTGTGTGTCCCTGTATGTAATTATAAGAGAATGGTGAGCAAATACTGTTGTTGGCTCTCAGACCAGTTGTGCCGTAGTATGACCAAACAAGAGGGACAGAAAGGGAGAGAGAGAGAGAGAGAGAGAGAGAGAGAGAGGCAGAGACAGTGGTTAAGAATATTTACCTCCTGCCTGTATGGATACAATGTCCTTCCTTACTGTAGTTATGTAGTCTTAAAAGAACTTATTGCAGGAAATATGGGACATAGGCTGGTCTCCATATGAGAGCCTAACTTAGGAATACAGACATTTCCAAGTTTTTGTCAAGTTTTGTGTGTAATTTTGTGATTCTCTTTCTGCACATACAGTTTTATTTGAATGTTGTTGGATGTATTAAATCTTCACACACACACGCATACACGCACACACACACGCATACACGCACACACACACTAACACATGATTTTGTATTTAAGAATGTATAAGAAAAAGAAATACAGAAAGATAACCCACATGTGGGTAGCTGTTTATATGCTCTCTCTCTCTCTCTCTCTCCCTCCCTCTCTCTCTCTCTCTCTCTCTCTCTCTGTCTGTAGCAA
>NC_069004.1:1894296-1900103 GCF_001194135.2 Octopus bimaculoides
TCTCTCTCTCTCTCTCTCTCTCTCTCTCTCTCTCTCTCTCTCTGTCTGTAGCAATTTTGCCAGTCAACTTCCCATAACTTCTGTTCCTTATGTTCGCTCCTTGTCAAATCTCCATATACTCCGTATATTACCTATAAATCTCCGTATATTACCTATAAATCTCCGTATATTACCTATAAAAATAGCAAATACACCCATAACTCATAGCTGGAATTGTTAAATTTCATGTCATTGATTGAGTTCGTTTTTTTTTCTTTTTTCTTTTTTTTTCCTTTTTTGTATTAATTTGCGCCAAAAAATGAAAACCAGCTGATAAAGTTAGCTCAATGCTTCCCATTGGTTAAAACCAGCCAATCAGCACAGCTCCACTTGGTCATGTTGCTCTGAATGAATGGAGACTCTGAAGAGTAGTGACAATTCTTTAGTCTTGCAGATCACAAGGTAACTTCAATAATGCTTGGTGCCATCATAAAATGCATCCGGCATATTTTGTAAAGCTACCACAAGATCCATTATTGGTTTAAGCCCCTTTTCTTCTCATAAGATGCTCAGTATCTTGAGAGAACCAGATGACTTTTTTGGTTGAGTACACGAGACATCCACTGTGCTGAAACCTTTGTAATTGTTTTGGACAACACCAAAGGGATTGTCGACAAATATAGCTCGCCTTTTCTCTCTCTCTCTCTCTCTCTCTCTCTCTCTCTCTTCCTCTTCTCCTTTTCCACATTGCACTATGAACGGTCATGAACCTTTTCCTTATGTATGTATGTGTTCATGTGAGTGTATGTGTGTGTGTTCATATGTATGTGTGTATGTGTGTACGTAAGCATGAAGCATCATATGGTGTTCAAATTGCAAAAAGAATGTAAAAGCAGCTACGATAGCCCTTGTGTCTTATGGGATTTTTGTTGAAGAATTTGAGCAGAATGAATGAGGGGAGAAAGAAATATACACAGTTATATGTTTTTATATATATATATATATGTATATATGTATATATACACACATTGACATACATACAGAAACATATGTAGACACATAGACACACACACAAACCCGTATATAAAGTTTCACTGACTCACACATATGTATACAGAAGTACACATGCATATAGAAACGTATGCAAAAATACACATACACTCCACATACTAAGCTGTATATACAACTTCACTGATTCACACACACACACACACATTGGCACTCGACAGCAAACATGTACAAAAGTGCACATGTATATTCCTCCACATATTAAGCTCTCTAACGAAGGTTTCAGATTCTATGAACCTGTAGCAGTAATAACCATTTGTAAGGTGAGATAGGAAGAGAAAACAAATAGAACGGGAGGAAATGGCATTATTGCAGGAACGATTTTAGAATTGGCAAACATCCCTACCAGTTCAGCTGAGCTATTGAGTAATTCTGTTTCATTGTGAAACATCGAATCACTGAATCTGCTTTGTTCCTCTTTATTTATTTATAGTGTTTCTCGCTAGTGTAACGCCTGTTGTTGTATTGCTATTTGGTTTTGGTAATTCTGGCAACCGGTTAACCATTTATCTGCTGTCTTGCATAACCATCATCCTCTTTTTTTTAATTCTTAACATTGTTAACAAGTGGTTAAGCTAAGTTGCTGGAGGTTTTTTTGTCATTTTTGCTAGGTTTTTTTGTCATTCTTGTTACTGTCCTTGGATGATAGTTATGCTGAGGCACTGTGTTGAAGTGTTTATTCAATTAAAACAGTTCCCAGTGCTCATTGCAGTCTACTGCTTGTTTTATTAATCTCTCTTTGTTGAACTGTTAAGTTTTATGACATAAAACAGACACAGAAACCATTCATAAATATTTATGGCTACACAAATTCTATGGTTAAGCATAATATGTTCAGATTTTCAACATTAATCAGGACACTTTACTTGACACTAAATATATGCACAGACCATGATGAATATTAAATTATTGATGATCTCGGATAAAAGTAAAGTCATTCATGTATATCTATCATAGTTTTCTTGAGAAGGTGTTTGGTAGAATAACTTCCATATGGTCTCAAGAAAGTCGAACACTATACTGGATGTTGTTGTTGTTGCTGTTGTTGACTCCTGATCCAAGAGGCCTGCGATTAACACTTTAGCATTCAGGTTACTCTGTCAAACATAAGTTTAGTCCCCTTATCGTGAATCAAGCATTATCTTGTAGCTTCAATATTTTCATGATGTAATTGTTTATTTTTTGAATGATATTCTAGGGTAGGTACAACACTCTGGATCTGAACTTTTTGAGCTTAAAAACAGGGAGAATATTTGAGCTGGATATAGTCACTTTCTCATTTATAAATCAGAGACTAGTTGTCACTTTGAAAACTGTATATTTCGAATGGGAATTTGGCAGCGCCACCTCTAGCCAAACAATTATTCTGTGCTGATGAAGGTAAATAACCTAGAAATCGCGATACACAGATATTGTTCTGAGCTGAATGGGGGTGCTAGATTCTCTTGTTCGAAAATATAAGGACACAGATCATATCATATAGCCAGCTGGAGACGATGTCTCCTGGGGCTAAATTACAGCAACATTCGTCCTAAACCAGGACTGCCATGTTATGTTGGCAAACAATCTTTTCTCCAAAAGTAATTTTGTAATGGATATGACCAGTTTAAAGCATTCCAGACATTGATAGATTAACCCAGTAGCAAGATTAGGATGATGTTACTTGCCCTGCATATTCAGGGGATTAAGGTAGATTTTTCATGGATTAATCTTTTGGTTCTTCCCTAAATACATTGGAAATTTGTTGGTTCAGATTGCAGTTTCTTTTTCAAAAGTGAAACCTGCCAACAGCCTTGATTACTTAACACTTTTATCATCACATTTTTCTTAAGATACACAGCTTTCGTTTCAACTGATTTTCAAAATAATCTTTTACTTGTTTCAGTTACCAGACTGCGGCCATGCTGGGGCACCACCTTGAAGAATTTAGTAAAATAACTTTTGCATGATTCAGTTGGTATTTAAAACCTAAAACTTCCATGAAATTTTGATGGAAGATTTTTAATTTACATAGCTTTAAAACAGGAAATTTGTAACACAGAACTGAATGTGGTTCCATGCAAGTCGCTACCAAGAGGATTAAATAAAAAATATTGTGCAAATGAATACAACAGCAGTGAACAGAAATGAAAAGCTTTGACTAAAAATACATTTTTCGTTTTCTTTTCTTTTTTACAGCCAAAGCTGCTGGATTCTTGTGTGTCTTAGGAATCGGTCTAGGAATCGGTTCACTTTTGATCTACCGCTTATTCAAGAAATACCAATGTTCAAATGACTTGCCAGATAAATCTGACGATGAATGCTATGTACGTCTGGTAAGGAATATTTACTATTTCTACTAATTCTACCAAAGCTCTTCTTACTGTACACTTCTACTAACGGTATCCATATATATATATTTCATGTGTTTCTACTGTATGTATAAACCTAATTTGTTATCATTTCAGCACAAAATATTGAAATAATCATTAAAAAAATTACTTAAATATTGTTGATATTACTAATATTTTACTGGTGCTAAGGCAACAAACTGGCAAAATCCTTAGCAGACCAGGGGAAATTTTCAACAGCATTTCATTCATTTTTATATTCTGGGTTCATATTCTGTCAAAGTCGACTTTACCTTTCATCCTTTCAGGGTCGGTAAAATTAGTACCAGTTGTGCACTGGGGTTGACGTTATCGACCTACACCTCCCCTGGATTTGCTGGTCATGTGCCAAAATTTGGAACCAATGTTTTGTTGATTCTACTGTTAACAATACTGTTTCAGAATGTCCTCATATTGTTTTGAAAGGCAAACACACTCTGCCATTTAACTCTCTCATCTAACCATCCAGAGATTATCATCAGCTGATTAGCTACTGACTCCACAGTGGATGACTAAGACAGGACCTGTAACAGGAGTTCAACCAGTACATTGGGCTGAGGCCTGCAGGACTAAGGAGATCTCTGTAATTGTCTGCTGTCTCACACACACACATACATGTGCAGATATACACATACAGATAAAGAGAGAGAGAGAGAGAGAGAGAGATTACAATTATTAATTGAACACAACTGATGCAAACACTTTCCATCTCCTCAGACGCATAAAAAGAAATATGGTCACACACATGAAGAGAGAGAGAGAGAGAGAGAGAGAGAGAGAGAGTGGAGAGGGAAGAAGAAAATGAGAGAGAGAGAGAGAGAGAGTGGAGAGGGAAGAAGAAAATGAGAGACACATTAAAACGTCTGATGTCAACTAAATCAGTGTTGAATCAAAGATGCCAAATAAGCAGCACCAAAACAGCTGTGCCAAGATGTCTCGTATCTCTCTCTCTCTCCAGTTCCCAACTGATGCTTCTTCTTCAGCTAGAACATCTAATGTTGCAGTTAGCTTTAAATCATTTACCTTGGTTTTTTCTTCCTACTTTCCACATTTATTTACCTTTATTCACAACAAAGACAACATTTCAACAAAGAATTCGGAACAGTCCACCAAATAATCCTTCCTCCCCTACACAAATAATAATCAATAGATCTCAATCCTACCCACCATCATTTAATAACATGTACCAGCAACAAACCAGGTAGGAGCCCTAATTTGGTCACTCAACTTGCAAGAAATAGCAGCCAAATATCCCTTTGAGCACACCCTACTGTCTTTATCCCTTCAACTGCAAAATTAAATTTCATGGTTGTTCCAGTAATGATGTTAAACCTCTTTCAAAAAATAGAATTGGTATTTTCTGCAAGTCACGTTGCTTCAATAAATTTGACATATTTCAACAAAAAATAGTTCCAAACATGACACTCCCCAACAAAAGCTAGATTGATGTGTAAAACCACTGGCAAAATCGCTAACACGCTGAACAGAAAGCTTCGTAATATTGCGCCTGTCTTTACGATCTGAGTTCAGCTTCTGCTGAGGTTGACTGTGATTTTTCATCCTTTCAGGGTTGATAAAACAAGTACCTGTTAAGCACTGGGGTCGATGTAATCGACTTATCCCCACCCCCAAAATTCCAGGCCTTTGTGCAGTTTAGGGTAATCGAATTTTGGGTGGATATATCTGATTTCTGCAGTAAAAGGGTTAAAAGTAAAATGACATGTTGGATAATGTTCGTAGTTTATCATTTCGTGGATGGCATTAACTTTGTTCGTTTCATATTGAAAGAAAAGAGAAACAGAAAAGGTAAGAGTTGCCTCCCTTACCTCCTTTTTCTTTCTCCTTTCTCATTCCGTATAAATGACTAATTAACTGTTAATTTATCCTCTTTTAACAGCGGACTAAATAGTCTTATAGCATATTTTTAATCCTAATGTAAACTAAGAGGAGGAACTGAAATTAATTATACCGTTGATTGAATAGATCAAAGTCATTTTATATATTAAAAAAATTGGCTCGACATGCGATTAAAAAGAGTGTTCCTGTAATATTATTATGTACTGATTTTGTTCTTTATTTTTCTCCATATTTTTTTACTGTTTCTTTTGTAAAATATATTCTGTATCACTGAACTATTTTATAGACTGTTCTAATTATGTAAATTACTCGCAACACCATCGTTTTGTATTTATATATCTATATGTGGACTATTTATAACACATACCTACCTTTCCTGTTAAACTCTCCAGCTACTGTATAAAATAGGATTGGTAAAATACCACCAGAACATATAATGTACTATTAAGTTCTACCCATTATAACTTTGTTCCCCACCCCAGCTCTCTCTCTCTCTCTCTCTATATATATATATATATATATATATATATATAT